>NW_028119639.1:0-60245 GCF_965119305.1 Pelophylax lessonae
CCTAACCCCCTAACCCCCTTAACGCTAACCCTAAATTCTAACCCATAACCCTTAACCTAACCTTAACCCTAACCCCACCCTTACCCCTAACCCCCTAAAACTAAATTCTAACCCTAACACTCTAACACTAACCCCCTAACCCTAACCATCTAACCCCAACCCTCACCCTAACTATAACCCTAACCAAAACCCTCTATACCTAATCCTAACCCTAACCTTAACCGTCTAACCCTAATCTTAACCCTCAAACCCTAACCCCAACCCTCTAACCATAATCCTCTAAACCTAACCCTAACCCTTAACCCTAACCCTAACACTAACCCCTAACCCTAACCCCTAAACCTAACTCTAACCCTAACCCTAAGCCCTAACACTAACCCTAACCCCCAAACCCCAAGCCTAACCCTAACCCCCTAACCCCCCTAATCCTAACCCTCACCCTAACCCCTAACCCCAAACCCCTAACCCTAACCCTCTAACACTAACCCTCTAACCCTAACCCTCTATCCCTAAACCTCACCCTAACCCCAAACCCCTAACCCTAACCATCTAACCCAAACCCTCTAACCCTAACCCTCTAGCCCTAAAACTAACCATCTAACCCTAACCCTAACCCTCTAACCCTAACCCCCCAACCCTAACCCTCTAACCCTAACTCTCTAACCCTAACCCTAACCCTAACTCCCTAACCCTAACATTAACTATCTAACCCTATCCCTAACTCCCTAACCCCAACCCTGTATCTAACTCTAACCCTAACCCCAAACCCTAACCCTCTATTCCTAACACTCTAACCTTAACCCTAACCCCCTTACCCCCCTAACCCTAACCCCCTAACACCCTAACCCCTCAACCCCCTAACCCTCTAACCCTAACCCTCTAACCCTAACCCTCTAACCCTAACCATAAACCCCTAACCATCTCACCCTAACCCCTAACACTAACCCTAATCCTCTAACCCAAACCCTCTAACCCTAACCCTAACCCTCTATCCTTAACCTTCACCCTAACCCCCTAACCCTAACCCTCTAACCCTAACCCTAACTCTCTAACCCAAACTCTATAACCCTAACTCCCTAACCCTCACCCTAACCCCCTAACCCTAACCTTCTAACCGTAACCCTAACTCACTAACCCTAACCCCCTAACCCTAACCACTTACTCTAACCCTAACACTAAACCTAACCCTAACCCTAAATTCTAACCCCTAACCCTTAACCCAACCAAACCCTAACCCTAACTCTCTAACCCTAACCCTAACTCCCTAACCCTAACCCTAACTCTCTAACACTAACCCTAACCCCTAACGCTAACCCTAACCCTAAATTCTAACCCCTAACCCTTAACCTAACCTAGCCCTAACTCTCTAACCCTAACTCTCTAACCCTAACCCTAACTCTACATAGTTACATAGTTACATAGTAGGTGAGGTTGAATAAAGACAATAGTCCATCCAGTTCAACCTGTGTAGGTGTGTGTGACTGTAATCATCTAACATAGCCTTTAGTCTCCTGATACTTGAGATGCAAGTCTAAGAACTCTCTAACCCTAACCCTAACTTCTTAACCCTAACCCTGTATCTAACCCTAATTCTAAACCTAACCCTTACCCCAAACCCTAACCCTCTATTCCTAATACTCTAACCTCCCTAACCCCCTAACCCCCCTAACCCCCTAACCCTAAACCTAACCCTCTAACCCTAACCCTCTATCCCTAACCCTAACCCTCTAACCCTAACCCTCTAACCCTAACCCTCTAACCCTAACCCTAACCCTCTAACCCTTGCCCTAACCCCTAACCCTAATCCTCTAACCCTAACCCTCTAACCCTAACCCCTAACCCTCTATCCCTAACCCTCACCCTAACCCCCTAACCCTAACCCTCTAACCCTAACCCTAACTCTCTAACCCTAACTCCCTAATCCTAACCCACTAACCCTTACCCTAACCCTCTAAACCTAACACTCTAACCCTAACCCTAACCCCCTAAAGTTAACCCTAACCCCCTAACCCGAACCCTAACCTTAACACTAACCCTACCCTAACCCTCTAACCCTGACCCTTTAACCCTAACCCTCTAACCCTAACTCTAACCCTACCCTAACCCTAACTATCTTACCCTAACCCTAACTCCCTAACCCTCTAACCCTAACCCTCACCTTAACCCCTAACCCTAACCCTCTAACCCTAACCCTCTAACCCTAACCCTCTAACCCTGACCATCTAACTCTAACCCTAACCTTAACCCTCTAACCCTAACCCTAACCCTCTAACTCTAACCCCCTAACCCTAACCCTCTAACTCTAACCCTAACCCTGACTCTCTAACCCTAACCCTAAACTCTCTAACCCTAACTCCCTAACCCTAACTCTCTAACCCTAACCCAAACTCTCTAACCCTAACCCTAACTCCCTTACCCTAACCCTGTATCTAACCCTAACCCTAACTCCAAACCCTAACCCTAACCCTCTATTCCTAACACTCTAACCTTAACCCTAACCCCCTAACCCCCCTAACCCTAACCCTAACCCCCTAACCCCCTAACCCCCTTACCCCCTAACCCTAAACCTAACCCTCTAACCCTAACCCTCTAACCCTAACCCTAACCCCCTAACCCTCTAACCCTAACCCTCTAACCCTAACCCTAACCCTCTAACCCTCACCCTAACCCCTAACCCTACCCCCTCTAACCCTAACCCTCTATCCCTAACCCTAACCCTAACCCTCACCCTAACACTAACCCTCTAACCCTAACTCTCTAACCCTAACTCTCTAACCCAAACTCCCTAATCCTAACCCTAACTCTTTAACCCTAACCCTAACTCTCTAAACCTAACCCTAACTCCCTAACCCTCTAACCCTAACACTCTAACCCTAACCCTAACCCCCTAACCCTAACCATAACCCTACCCTAACCCTCTAACCCTAACCCTACCATAACCCTAACTCTCTTACTCTAAACCTAACTCCCTGACCCTAACCCTCTAACCCTTACCCCCTAACCCCCTAATTCCCCAACCCTAACCCCTAACCCCTAACCCTAACCCCAACCACAACCCTAACCCTTACCCTACCCCTAACCCTACCCCTAACCCTAACCCTAACCCTACCCCTAACCCTAACCCCTAACCCTAACCCCTAACCCCTAACCCCTACCCCTAACCCTACCCCTAACCCTACCTCTAACCCTAACCCTAACCCTAATCCCTAACCCCTAACCCCTAACCCTAACCCCAACCCTAACCCCAACCCCAACCCTAACAATAACCCTAACCCCAACCCTAACCCCTAACCCTAACCCCTAACCCTAACCCTAACCCCAACCCCAACCTAAACCCTAACCCCAACCCCAACCTAAACCCTAACCCCCACCCCAACCCCAACCCCAACCCTAACCCCAACCCCAACCCCAACCCCAACCCCAACCCTAACCCTAACCCCTAACCCCTAACCCTAACCCCTACCCCTAACCCTAGCCCCTAACTCTAACCCTACCCCTAACACTACCCCTACCCCTAACCCTACCCCTAACCCTAACCCTAACCCCTAACCCTACCCCTAACCCTACCCCTAACCCTAACCCTAACCCCTAACCCTAACCCCTACCCCAACCCCAACCCTAACCCTAACCCCAACCCTAACCCTACCCCTACCCCTAACCCTACCCCTAACCCTAACCCTACCCCTAACCCTACCCCTAACCCTACCCCTACCCCTAACCCTAATCCTAACCCTAACCCTAACGCTAACCCTAATCCTAACCCTACCCCTAACCCTAACCCCTAACCCTAACCCTAACCCTAACCCTAAACCCTAACCCTAACCCTAACCCTAACCCCTAACCCCTAACCCTAACCCTAACCCTAAACCCTAACCCTAACCCTAACCCTAACCTCAACCCCAACCCCAACCCCCACCCCAACCCTAACCCTAACCCCTAACCCTACCCGTACCCCTAACCCTAACCCTAACCCTAACCCCTAACCCTAACCCTAACCCTCTAACCCTCTAACCCTCTAACCCTAACCCTAAACCCTGAGCCTAACCCTAACCCTAACCCTAACCCTACCCCTAACCCTACCCCTAACAATAACCCTAACCCTACCCCTAACCCTAACCCTAAGCCCTAACCCCTAACCCTAACCCCAACCCCAACCCTAACCCCTAACCCTAACCCTAACCCCAACCCCTAACCCTAAACCCTAACCCCAACCCCAACCCTAACCCTAACCCCAACCCTAACCCTAACCCCTAACCCTAACCCTAACCCTCTAACCCTCTAACCCTAACCCCCTAACCCTCTAACCCTAACCCTGACCCTCTAACCCTCACCCTAACCCCTAACCCCTAACCCTAACCCTCTATCCCTAACCCTAACCTTAACCCTCACCCTGACCCCCTAACACTAACCCTCTAACCCTAACTCTCTAACCGTAAACCCCAACCTAACTCTTTAACCCTAACCCTAACTCTCTAACCCTAACCCTAACTCCCTAACCCTAACCCTCTAACACTCTAACCCTAACCCCCTAACCCCCTTAACGCTAACCCTAAATTCTAACCATAACCCTTAACCTAACCTTAACCCTAACCCCACCCTTACCCCTAACCCCCTAAAACTAAATTCTAACCCTAACACTCTAACACTAACCCCCTAACCCTAACCATCTAACCCCAACCCTCACCCTAACTATAACCCTAACCAAAACCCTCTATACCTAATCCTAACCCTAACCTTAACCGTCTAACCCTAATCTTAACCCTCAAACCCTAACCCCAACCCTCTAACCATAATCCTCTAACCCTAACCCTAACCCTTAACCCTAACCCTAACACTAACCCCTAACCCTAACCCCTAAACCTAACTCTAACCCTAACCCTAAGCCCTAACACTAACCCTAACCCCCAAACCCCAAGCCTAACCCTAACCCCCTAACCCCCTAATCCTAACCCTCACCCTAACCCCTAACCCCAAACCCCTAACCCTAACCCTCTAACACTAACCCTCTAACCCTAACCCTCTATCCCTAAACCTCACCCTAACCCCAAACCCCTAACCCTAACCATCTAACCCAAACCCTCTAACCCTAACCCTCTAGCCCTAAAACTAACCATCTAACCCTAACCCTAACCCTCTAACCCTAACCCCCCAACCCTAACCCTCTAACCCTAACTCTCTAACCCTAACCCTAACCCTAACTCCCTAACCCTAACATTAACTATCTAACCCTATCCCTAACTCCCTAACCCTAACCCTGTATCTAACTCTAACCCTAACCCCAAACCCTAACCCTCTATTCCTAACACTCTAACCTTAACCCTAACCCCCTTACCCCCCTAACCCTAACCCCCTAACACCCTAACCCCCTAACCCCCTAACCCTCTAACCCTAACCCTCTAACCCTAACCCTCTAACCCTAACCATAAACCCCTAACCATCTCACCCTAACCCCTAACACTAACCCTAATCCTCTAACCCAAACCCTCTAACCCTAACCCTAACCCTCTATCCTTAACCTTCACCCTAACCCCCTAACCCTAACCCTCTAACCCTAACCCTAACTCTCTAACCCAAACTCTATAACCCTAACTCCCTAACCCTCACCCTAACCCCCTAACCCTAACCTTCTAACCGTAACCCTAACTCACTAACCCTAACCCCCTAACCCTAACCACTTACTCTAACCCTAACACTAAACCTAACCCTAACCCTAAATTCTAACCCCTAACCCTTAACCCAACCAAACCCTAACCCTAACTCTCTAACCCTAACTCCCTAACCCTAACCCTAACTCTCTAACACTAACCCTAACCCCTAACGCTAACCCTAACCCTAAATTCTAACCCCTAACCCTTAACCTAACCTAGCCCTAACTCTCTAACCCTAACTCTCTAACCCTAACCCTAACTCTACATAGTTACATAGTTACATAGTAGGTGAGGTTGAATAAAGACAATAGTCCATCCAGTTCAACCTGTGTAGGTGTGTGTGACTGTAATCATCTAACATAGCCTTTAGTCTCCTGATACTTGAGATGCAAGTCTAAGAACTCTCTAACCCTAACCCTAACTTCTTAACCCTAACCCTGTATCTAACCCTAATTCTAAACCTAACCCTTACCCCAAACCCTAACCCTCTATTCCTAATACTCTAACCTTAACCCTAACCCCCTAACCCCCTAACCCTAAACCTAACCCTCTAACCCTAACCCTCTATCCCTAACCCTAACCCTAACCCTCTAACCCTAACCCCCTAACCTTCTAACCCTAACCCTCTAACCCTAACCCTAACCCTCTAACCCTCACCCTAACCCCTAACCCTAATCCTCTAACCCTAAACATCTAACCCTAACCCGAACCCTCAAACCCTAACCCCCTAACCCTAGCCCTCTAACCCTAACCCTAACTCTCTATCCCTAACCCTAACTCTCTAACTCTAACTCCTTAACCCTAACCCTAACTCTCTAACCCTAACCCTATCTCTCTAACCCTAACTCTTAACCCTAACCCTACCTCTCTAACCCTAATTCCTTAACCCTAACCCTGTATCTAACCATAACCCTAACCCCAAACCCTAACCTTAACCCTATCCCTCTAACCCTAACACTCTAACCTTAACTCTAACCCCCTAACCCCCTAACTCTAACTCTAACCCTGCCCTAACCCTCTAACCCTAACCCTCTAACGCTAACCCTAACATTAACCCTCTAACCCTAACCCTAACCCCCTAACCCCATAACCCTAACCCTCTAACCCTAACCCTAACTCTCTAACCCTAACCCCAACCCTAACTCTTTAACCCTAACCCTAACTCTCTAACCCTAACTCCCTAACCCTAACCCTCTAACACTCTAACCCTAACCCCCTAACCCCCTAACCCCTTAACCCTAACCCTAAATTCTAACCCATAACCCTTAACCTAACCTTAACCCTAACCCCACCCTTACCCCTAACCCCCTAAAACTAAATTCTAACCCTAACACTCTAACACTAACCCCCTAACCCCTAACCCTAACCATCTAACCCCAACCCTCACCCTAACTATAACCCTAACCAAAACCCTCTATCCCCAACCCTAACCCTAACCCCCTAACCTTAACCCCCTAACCCTAACCCCCACTCTAACCCCTAACCCTAACCCTCTAACCCTAACCCTCTAACCCTAACCCCCTAACCCTCTAACCCTAACTCTCTAACCCTAACCCTAACTCTCTAACCCTAGCTCCCTAACCCTAACCCTAACTCTCTAACCCTAACCCTAACTCTCTAACCCTAACTCCCTAACCCTAACTCTCTAACCCTAACTCCCTAACCCTCTATCTAACCCTAACCCTAACCCCAAACCCTACCCTAACCCTCTAACCCTAACACTCTAACCTTAACCCTAACCCCCTAACCCCCTAACAATAGCCCCCTAACTCTAACCCTAACACTAACCCTACCCTAACCCTCTAACCTTAACCCTAACACTAACCCTCTAACACTAACCCTAACCCCCTATCCCTAACCCTCTAACCCTATCCCTTACTCTCTAACCCTAACCCTAACCCCTAAACCTATCCCTAACCCTAACCCTAAGCCCTAACCCTAACCCTAACCCCAAAACCCCAACCCTAACCCCCTAACCCCCTAACCTTAACTTTAACCCCTAACCCTAACCCTCACCCTAACCCCTAGCCCATAAACCTAACCCTAAGCCTTAACCCAAACCCCCAAACCCTAACCCCCTAACCTTAACCCCCTAACCCTCACTCTAATCCCTAACCCTAACCCTCTAACCCTAACCCTAACCATCTAACCCTAACCCGAACCCTCAAACCCTAACCCCCTAACCCTAACCCTCTAACCCTAACCCTAACTCTCTATCCCTAACCCTAACTCTCTAACTCTAACTCCTTAACCCTAACCCTAACTCTCTAACCCTAACCCTATCTCTCTAACCCTAACTCTTAACCCTAACCCTACCTCTCTAACCCTAATTCCTTAACCCTAACCCTGTATCTAACCATAACCCTAACCCCAAAACCCTAACCTTAACCCTATCCCTCTAACCCTAACACTCTAACCTTAACTCTAACCCCCTAACCCCCTAACTCTAACCCTAACCCTGCCCTAACCCTCTAACCCTAACCCTCTAACGCTAACCCTAACACTAACTCTCTAACCCTAACCCTAACCCCCTAACCCCATAACCCTAACCCTCTAACCCTAACCCTAACTCTCTAACCCTAACTTCAACCCTAACTCTTTAACCCTAACCCTAACTCTCTAACCCTAACCCTAACTCCCTAACCCTCTAACACTCTTACCCTAACCCCCTAACCCCCTAACCCCTTAACCCTAACCCTAAATTCTAACCCATAACCCTTAACCTAACCTTAACCCTAACCCCACCCTTACCCCTAACCCCCTAAAACTAAATTCTAACCCTAACACTCTAACACTAACCCCCTAACCCCTAACCCTAACCATCTAACCCCAACCCTCACCCTAACTATAACCCTAACCAAAACCCTCTATCCCCAACCCTAACCCTAACCCCCTAACCTTAACCCCCTAACCCTAACCCCCACTCTAACCCCTAACCCTAACCCTCTAACCAAAACCCTCTATCCCCAACCTAACCCTAACCCCCTAACCTTAACCCCCTAACCCTAACCCCCACTCTAACCCCTAACCCTAACCCTCTAACCCTAACTCTCTAACCCTAACCCTAACTCTCTAACCCTAGCTCCCTAACCCTAACCCTAACTCTCTAACCCTAACCCTAACTCTCTAACCCTAACTCCCTAACCCTAACTCTCTAACCCTAACTCCCTA
Organism: Pelophylax lessonae; assembly: GCF_965119305.1. Classification (NCBI taxonomy): domain Eukaryota; kingdom Metazoa; phylum Chordata; class Amphibia; order Anura; family Ranidae; genus Pelophylax; species Pelophylax lessonae. Next base: position 8,820 of record NW_028119639.1, read on the forward strand.
ACCCTCTATCTAACCCTAACCCTAACCCCAAACCCTACCCTAACCCTCTAACCCTAACACTCTAACCTTAACCCTAACCCCCTAACCCCCTAACAATAGCCCCCTAACTCTAACCCTAACACTAACCCTACCCTAACCCTCTAACCTTAACCCTAACACTAACCCTCTAACACTAACCCTAACCCCCTATCCCTAACCCTCTAACCCTATCCCTTACTCTCTAACCCTAACCCTAACCCCTAAACCTATCCCTAACCCTAACCCTAAGCCCTAACCCTAACCCTAACCCCAAAACCCCAACCCTAACCCCCTAACCCCCTAACCTTAACTTTAACCCCTAACCCTAACCCTCACCCTAACCCCTAGCCCATAAACCTAACCCTAAGCCTTAACCCAAACCCCCAAACCCTAACCCCCTAACCTTAACCCCCTAACCCTCACTCTAATCCCTAACCCTAACCCTCTAACCCTAACCCTAACCATCTAACCCTAACCCGAACCCTCAAACCCTAACCCCCTAACCCTAACCCTCTAACCCTAACCCTAACTCTCTATCCCTAACCCTAACTCTCTAACTCTAACTCCTTAACCCTAACCCTAACTCTCTAACCCTAACCCTATCTCTCTAACCCTAACTCTTAACCCTAACCCTACCTCTCTAACCCTAATTCCTTAACCCTAACCCTGTATCTAACCATAACCCTAACCCCAAACCCTAACCTTAACCCTATCCCTCTAACCCTAACACTCTAACCTTAACTCTAACCCCCTAACCCCCTAACTCTAACCCTAACCCTGCCCTAACCCTCTAACCCTAACCCTCTAACGCTAACCCTAACACTAACTCTCTAACCCTAACCCTAACCCCCTAACCCCATAACCCTAACCCTCTAACCCTAACCCTAACTCTCTAACCCTAACTTCAACCCTAACTCTTTAACCCTAACCCTAACTCTCTAACCCTAACCCTAACTCCCTAACCCTCTAACACTCTTACCCTAACCCCCTAACCCCCTAACCCCTTAACCCTAACCCTAAATTCTAACCCATAACCCTTAACCTAACCTTAACCCTAACCCCACCCTTACCCCTAACCCCCTAAAACTAAATTCTAACCCTAACACTCTAACACTAACCCCCTAACCCCTAATGATAACCATCTAACACCAACCATCACCCTAACTATAACCCTAACCAAAACCCTCTATCCCTAATCCTAACCCTAACCTTAACCGTCTAACCCTAATCTTAACCCTCAAACCCTAACCCCAACCCTCTAACCCTAATCCTCTAACCCTAACCCTAACCCTTAACCCTAACCCTAACCCCAAACCCTAACACTAACCCCTAACCCTAACCCCTAAACCTAACCCTAACCCTAAGCCCTAACCCTAACCCCCAAACCCCAAGCCTAACCCTAACCCTAATCCCCTAACCCTAACCCTTACCCTAACCCTAACCCCTAACCCCAAACCCCTAACCCTAACCCTCTAACCCTAACCCTCTAACCCTAACCCTCTAACCCTAACCCTCTATCCCTAACCCTCACCCTAACCCCTAACCCCTAACCCAAACCCTCTAACAATAACCCTCTAGCCCTAAAACTAACCATCTAACCCTACCCCTAACCCTAACCCTCTAACCCTAACCCCCAAAAACCTAACCCTATAACCCTAACTCTCTAACCCTAACCCTAACTCTCTAACCCTAACTCTCTAACCCTAACCCTAACTATCTAACCCTAACCCTAACTCCCTAACCCTAACCCTAACCCTGTATCTAACCCTAACCCCCTAACCCCCCTAACCCTAACCCCCTAACCCTCTAACCCTAACCCTCTAACCCTAACCCTAACCCTCTAACCCTAACCATAAACCCCTAACCCTCTCACCCTAACCCCTAACACTAACCTTAATCCTCTAACCCAACCCTCTAACCCTAACCCTCTATCCTTAACCTTCACCCTAACCCCCTAACCCTAACCCTCTAACCCTAACCCTAACTCTCTAACCCTAACTCTCTAACCCTAACTCTATAACCCTAACACCCTAACCCTCACCCTAACCCCCTAACCCTAACCTTCTAACCGTAACCCTAACTCTCTAACCCTAACTCTTTAACCCTAACCTTAACTCTCTAACCCTAACCCTAACCCTCTAACCCTAACCACTTACTCTAACCCTAACACTAACCCCTAACCCTAACCCTAACCCTAAATTCTAACCCCTAACCCTTAACCTAACCTAACCCTAACTCTCTAACCCTAACTCTCTAACCCTTATCCTAACTCCCTAACCCTAACTCTCTAACACTAACCCTAACCCCTAACGCTAACCCTAACCCTAAATTCTAACCCCTAACCCTTAACCTAACCTAACCCTAACTCTCTAACCCTATCTCTCTAACCCTAACCCTAACCCTAACTCTCTAACCCTAACCCTAACTCTCTAACCCTAACCCTAACTCCCTAACCCTAACCCTGTATCTAACCCAAATTCTAACCCTAACCCTTACCCTCTATTCCTAATACTCTAACCTTAACCCTAACCCCCTTACCCCCCTAACCCTGAACCTAACCCTCTAACCCTAACCCTCTATCCCTAACCCTAACCCTAACCCTCTAACCCTAACCCCCTAACCCTCTAACCCTAACCCTCTAACCCTAACCCTCTAACCCTCACCCTAACCCCTAACCCTAATCCTCTAATCCTCTAACCCTAACCCTCTAACCCTAACCCTAACCTTCTATCCCTAACCCTAACCCTCGCCCTAGCCCCCTAACCCTAACCCTCTAACCCTAACCCTAACCCTAACTCTCTAACCCTAACTCTCTAACCCTAACTACCTAATCCTAACCCTAACTCTTTAACCCTAACTCTCTAACCCTAACACGCTAACCCTAACCCTCTAACCCTAACACTCTAACCCTAACCCCCTAAAGTTAACCTTAACCCCCTAACCCCCTAACCCTAACCTTAAAACTAACCCTACCCTAACCCTCTAATCCTAGCCCTCTAACCCTGACCCTTTAACCCTAACCCTCTAACCCTAACCCTAACCCTACCCTAAAACTAACCCTAACTCTCTTACCCTCACCCTAACTCCCTAACCCTAACCCTCACCTTAACCCCTAACCCTAACCCTCTAACCCTAACCCTCTAACCCTAACCCTCTAACCCTAACCCTCTAACCCTAACCCTGACCATCTAACTCTAACCCTAACCTTACCCTCTAACCCTAACCCCCTAACCCTAACCCTCTAACCCTAACCCCCTAACCCTAACCCTCTAACCCTAACTCTCTAACCCTAACTCTCTAACCCTAACTCCTTAACCCTAACTCCCTAACCCTAACTCTCTAACCCTAACCCTAACCCCCTAACCCTAACCATAACCCTACCCTAACCCTAACCCTCTAACCCTAACCCTACCATAACCCTAACTCTCTTACTCTAAACCTAACTCCCTGACCCTAACCCTCTAACCCTTACCCCCTAACCCCCTAATTCCCTAACCCTAACCCCTAACCCTAACCCTAACCCCTAAACCTTAACCTAACCCTACCCCCTAACCCCCTGGCCCCCTAACCCCCTAACCCTAACCCTCTAACCCTAACCCTCTAACCCTAACCCTCTAACCCTAACCCTAACTCTCTAACCCTAACTCCCTAACCCTAACCTTTTAACCCTAACCCTAACTCTCTTACCCTAGCCCTAACCCAAACCTGACCCTAACCCCTAACCCCCTAAAACTAAATTCTAACCCTAACCCTAACCCTAACCCTCTAACCATAACCCCCTAACCCTAACCCTATGGCCCTAACCCTAATCCTAACCCTATGGCCCTTACTCTAACCCTAACCCTAACCCCTATCCCAAAACCTAACCCTGACCCTAACCCTAACCCTAGCCCTAACCCTAGCCCTAGCACTAACCCTAATCCTAACCCTCTAACCCTAACCCTAAACCTCTAACCCTAACCCTCTAACCCTAACCATTTAACCCTAACCCTCTAACTCCCTAACCCTAACCCTAACCCTAAGCCCTAACTCTAAACCTAACCCTAACTCTAACACTAACTCTAACTCTAACCCTCTAACCCAAAACCCTAACCCTAACCCTAACCATAACCCCTAACCCCTAACCCCTAACCTTAACCCCTAACCCTAACCCTAACCCTAAGCCCTAAACGCCAAACCCCAACCCTAACCCCCTAACCTTAATCCCCTAACCCTAACCCTCACCCTAACCCCTAACCCCTAAACCTTAACCTAAGCCCTAACCCAAACCCCCAAACCCCAACCCTAACCCTAACCCTAACCCTAAACCTAACCCCCTAACCTTAACCCCCTAACCCTAACCCCTAACCCCTAACCCCTAACCCTAACCCTCTAACCCTAACCCTCTAACCCTAACCCCCTAACCCTCTAACCCTAACCCTAACTCTCTAACCCTAACTCTCTAACCCTAGCTCCCTAACCCTAACCTTAATTCTCTAACCCTAACCCTAACTCTCTAACCCTAACTCCCTAACCCTAACTCTCTAACCCTAACCCTAACTCCCTAACCCTCTATCTAATCATAACCCTAAACCCAAACCCTAACCCTCTAACCCTAACACTCTAACCTTAACCCTAACCCCCTAACCCCCTAACAATAGCCCCCTAACTCTAACCCTAACACTAACCCTACCCTAACCCTCTAACCTTAACCCTAACACTAACCCTCTAACACTAACCCTAACCCCTAATCCCTAACCCTCTAACCCTATCCCTTACTCTCTAACCCTAACCCTAACCCCTAAACCTATCCCTAACCCTAACCCTAAGCCCTAACCCTAACCCTAACCCCAACCCCAAAACCCCAACCCTAACCCCCTAACCCCCTAACCTTAACTTTAACCCCCTAACCCTAACCCTCACCCTAACCCTAACCCTCACCCTAACCCCTAGCCCATAAACCTAACCCTAAGCCTTAACCCAAACCCCCAAACCCCAACCCAAACCCCCTAACCTTAACCCCCTAACCCTAACCCTCACTCTAATCCCTAACCCTAACCCTCTAACCCTAACCCTAAACATCTAACCCTAACCCGAACCCTCAAACCCTAACCCCCTAACCCTAACCCTCTAACCCTAACCCTAACTCTCTATCCCTAACCCTAACTCTCTAACTCTAACTCCTTAACCCTAACCCTAACTCTCTAACCCTAACCCTATCTCTCTAACCCTAACTCTTAACCCTAACCCTACCTCTCTAACCCTAATTCCTTAACCCTAACCCTGTATCTAACCATAACCCTAACCCCAAACCCTAACCTTAACCCTATCCCTCTAACCCTAACACTCTAACCTTAACTCTAACCCCCTAACCCCCTAACTCTAACCCTAACCCTGCCCTAACCCTCTAACCCTAACCCTCTAACGCTAACCCTAACACTAACCCTCTAACCCTAACCCTAACCCCCTAACCCCATAACCCTAACCCTCTAACCCTAACCCTAACTCTCTAACCCTAACCCCAACCCTAACTCTTTAACCCTAACCCTAACTCTCTAACCCTAACCCTAACTCCCTAACCCTAACCCTCTAACACTCTTACCCTAACCCCCTAACCCCCTAACCCCTTAACCCTAACCCTAAATTCTAACCCATAACCCTTAACCTAACCTTAACCCTAACCCCACCCTTACCCCTAACCCCCTAAAACTAAATTCTAACCCTAACACTCTAACACTAACCCCCTAACCCCTAACGATAACCATCTAACCCCAACCCTCACCCTAACTATAACCCTAACCAAAACCCTCTATCCCTAATCCTAACCCTAACCTTAACCGTCTAACCCTAATCTTAACCCTCAAACCCTAACCCCAACCCTCTAACCCTAATCCTCTAACCCTAACCCTAACCCTAACCCTTAACCCTAACCCTAACCCCAAACCCTAACACTAACCCCTAACCCTAACCCCTAAACCTAACCCTAACCCTAAGCCCTAACCCTAACCCCCAAACCCCAAGCCTAACCCTAACCCTAACCCTAACCCCCTAACCCTAACCCTTACCCTAACCCTAACCCCTAACCCCAAACCCCAAACCCCTAACCCTAACCCTCTAACCCTAACCCTCTAACCCTAACCCTCTAACCCTAACCCTCTATCCCTAACCCTCACCCTAACCCCTAACCCCTAACCCTAACCCAAACCCTCTAACAATAACCCTCTAGCCCTAAAACTAACCATCTAACCCTACCCCTAACCCTAACCCTCTAACCCTAACCCCCAAAAACCTAACCCTATAACCCTAACTCTCTAACCCTAACCCTAACTCTCTAACCCTAACTCTCTAACCCTAACCCTAACTATCTAACCCTAACCCTAACTCCCTAACCCTAACCCTAACCCTGTATCTAACCCTAACCCCCTAACCCCCCTAACCCTAACCCCCTAACCCTCTAACCCTAACCCTCTAACCCTAACCCTCTAACCCTAACCATAAACCCCTAACCCTCTCACCCTAACCCCTAACACTAACCTTAATCCTCTAACCCAACCCTCTAACCCTAACCCTAACCCTCTATCCTTAACCTTCACCCTAACCCCCTAACCCTAACCCTCTAACCCTAACCCTAACTCTCTAACCCTAACTCTCTAACCCTAACTCTATAACCCTAACACCCTAACCCTCACCCTAACCCCCTAACCCTAACCTTCTAACCGTAACCCTAACTCTCTAACCCTAACTCTTTAACCCTAACCTTAACTCTCTAACCCTAACCCTAACCCCCTAACCCTAACCACTTACACTAACCCTAACACTAACCCCTAACCCTAACCCTAACCCTAAATTCTAACCCCTAACCCTTAACCTAACCTAACCCTAACTCTCTAACCCTAACTCTCTAACCCTTATCCTAACTCCCTAACCCTAACCCTAACTCTCTAACACTAACCCTAACCCCTAACGCTAACCCTAACCCTAAATTCTAACCCCTAACCCTTAACCTAACCTAACCCTAACTCTCTAACCCTAACTCTCTAACCCTAACCCTAACCCTAACCCTAACTCTCTAACCCTAACCCTAACTCTCTAACCCTAACCCTAACTCCCTAACCCTAACCCTGTATCTAACCCAAATTCTAACCCTAACCCTTACCCTCTATTCCTAATACTCTAACCTTAACCCTAACCCCCTAACCCCCCTAACCCTGAACCTAACCCTCTAACCCTAACCCTCTATCCCTAACCCTAACCCTAACCCTCTAACCCTAACCCCCTAACCCTCTAACCCTAACCCTCTAACCCTAACCCTCTAACCCTCACCCTAACCCCTAACCCTAATCCTCTAATCCTCTAACCCTAACCCTCTAACCCTAACCCTAACCTTCTATCCCTAACCCTAACCCTCGCCCTAGCCCCCTAACCCTAACCCTCTAACCCTAACCCTAACTCTCTAACCCTAACTCTCTAACCCTAACTACCTAATCCTAACCCTAACTCTTTAACCCTAACTCTCTAACCCTAACACGCTAACCCTAACCCTCTAACCCTAACACTCTAACCCTAACCCCCTAAAGTTAACCTTAACTCCCTAACCCCCTAACCCTAACCTTAAAACTAACCCTACCCTAACCCTCTAACCCTAACCCTCTAACCCTGACCCTTTCACCCTAACCCTCTAACCCTAACCCTAACCCTACCCTAAAACTAACCCTAACTCTCTTACCCTCACCCTAACTCCCTAACCCTAACCCTCACCTTAACCCCTAACCCTAACCCTCTAACCCTAACCCTCTAACCCTAACCCTCTAACCCTAACCCTGACCATCTAACTCTAACCCTAACCTTACCCTCTAACCCTAACCCCCTAACCCTAACCCTCTAACCCTAACCCCCTAACCCTAACCCTCTAACCCTAACCCTAACTCTCTAACCCTAACTCTCTAACCCTAACTCCCTAACCCTAACTCCCTAACCCTAACCCTAACTCTCTAACCCTAACCCTAACCCCCTAACCCTAACCCTAACCATAACCCTACCCTAACCCTAACCCTCTAACCCTAACCCTACCATAACCCTAACTCTCTTACTCTAAACCTAACTCCCTGACCCTAACCCTCTAACCCTTACCCCCTAACCCCCTAATTCCCTAACCCTAACCCCTAACCCTAACCCTAACCCCTAACCCCTAAACCTTAACCTAACCCTACCCCCTAACCCCCTGGCCCCCTAACCCCCTGGCCCCCTAACCCTAACCCTCTAACCCTAACCCTCTAACCCTAACCCTCTAACCCTAACCCTAACTCTCTAACCCTAACTCCCTAACCCTAACCTTTTAACCCTAACCCTAACTCTCTTACCCTAGCCCTAACCCAAACCTGACCCTAACCCCTAACCCCCTAAAACTAAATTCTAACCCTAACCCTAACCCTAACCCTCTAACCATAACCCCCTAACCCTAACCCTATGGCCCTAACCCTAATCCTAACCCTATGGCCCTTACTCTAACCCTAACCCTAACCCCTATCCCAAAACCTAACCCTGACCCTAACCCTAACCCTAACCCTAACCCTAGCCCTAACCCTAGCCCTAGCACTAACCCTAATCCTAACCCTCTAACCCTAACCCTAAACCTCTAACCCTAACCCTCTAACCCTAACCATTTAACCCTAACCCTCTAACTCCCTAACCCTAACCCTAACCCTAACCCTAAGCCCTAACTCTAAACCTAACCCTAACTCTAACACTAACTCTAACTCTAACCCTCTAACCCAAAACCCTAACCCTAACCCTAACCATAACCCCTAACCCCTAACCCCTAACCTTAACCCCTAACCCTAACCCTAACCCTAAGCCCTAAACCCCAAACCCCAACCCTAACCCCCTAACCTTAATCCCCTAACCCTAACCCTCACCCTAACCCCTAACCCCTAAACCTTAACCTAAGCCCTAACCCAAACCCCCAAACCCCAACCCTAACCCTAACCCTAACCCTAACCCTAAACCTAACCCCCTAACCTTAACCCCCTAACCCTAACCCCCACTCTAACCCCTAACCCCTAACCCTAACCCTCTAACCCTAACCCTCTAACCCTAACCCCCTAACCCTCTAACCCTAACCATAACTCTCTAACCCTAACCCTAACTCTCTAACCCTAACTCCCTAACCCTAACTCTCTAACCCTAACCCTAACTCCCTAACCCTCTATCTAATCATAACCCTAAACCCAAACCCTAACCCTCTAACCCTAACACTCTAACCTTAACCCTAACCCCCTAACTCCCTAACAATAGCCCCCTAACTCTAACCCTAACACTAACCCTACCCTAACCCTCTAACCTTAACCCTAACACTAACCCTCTAACACTAACCCTAAGCCCCTATCCCTAACCCTCTAACCCTATCCCTTACTCTCTAACCCTAACCCTAACCCCTAAACCTATCCCTAACCCTAACCCTAAGCCCTAACCCTAACCCTAACCCCAACCCCAAAACCCCAACCCTAACCCCCTAACCCCCTAACCTTAACTTTAACCCCCTAACCCTAACCCTCACCCTAACCCCTAGCCCATAAACCTAACCCTAAGCCTTAACCCAAACCCCCAAACCCCAACCCAAACCCCCTAACCTTAACCCCCTAACCCTAACCCTCACTCTAATCCCTAACCCTAACCCTCTAACCCTAACCCTAAACATCTAACCCTAACCCGAACCCTCAAACCCTAACCCCCTAACCCTAACCCTCTAACCCTAACCCTAACTCTCTATCCCTAACCCTAACTCTCTAACTCTAACTCCTTAACCCTAACCCTAACTCTCTAACCCTAACCCTATCTCTCTAACCCTAACTCTTAACCCTAACCCTACCTCTCTAACCCTAATTCCTTAACCCTAACCCTGTATCTAACCATAACCCTAACCCCAAACCCTAACCTTAACCCTATCCCTCTAACCCTAACACTCTAACCTTAACTCTAACCCCCTAACCCCCTAACTCTAACCCTAACCCTGCCCTAACCCTCTAACCCTAACCCTCTAACGCTAACCCTAACACTAACCCTCTAACCCTAACCCTAACCCCCTAACCCCATAACCCTAACCCTCTAACCCTAACCCTAACTCTCTAACCCTAACCCCAACCCTAACTCTTTAACAATAACCCTAACTCTCTAACCCTAACCTTAACTCCCTAACCCTAACCCTCTAACACTCTAACCCTAACCCCCTAACCCCCTAACCCCTTAACCCTAACCCTAAATTCTAACCCATAACCCTTAACCTAACCTTAACCCTAACCCCACCCTTACCCCTAACCCCCTAAAACTAAATTCTAACCCTAACACTCTAACACTAACCCCCTAACCCCTAACCCTAACCATCTAACACCAACCATCACCCTAACTATAACCCTAACCAAAACCCTCTATCCCTAATCCTAACCCTAACCATAACCGTCAAACCCTAATCTTAACCCTCAAACCCTTACCCCAACCCTCTAACCCTAATCCTCTAACCCTAACCCTAACCCTCTAACCCTAACCATAAACCCCTAACCCTCTCACCCTAACCCCTAACCCTAATCCTCTAACCCAACCCTCTAACCCTAACCCTAACCCTCTATCCTTAACCTTCACCCTAACCCTAACCCTCTAACCCTAACCCTAACTCTCTAACCCTAACTCTATAACCCTAACACCCTAACCCTCACCCTAACCCCTTAACCCTAACCTTCTAACCGTAACCCTAACTCTCTAACCCTAACTCTTTAACCCTAACCTTAACTCTCTAACCCTAACCCCCTAACCCTAACCACTTACTCTAACCCTAACACTAACCCCTAACCCTAACCCTAACCCTAAATTCTAACCCCTAACCCTTAACCTAACCCTAACTCTCTAACCCTAACTCTCTAACCCTTATCCTAACTCCCTAACCCTAACCCTAACTCTCTAACACTAACCCTAACCCCTAACGCTAACCCTAACCCTAAATTCTAACCCCTAACCCTTAACCTAACCTAACCCTAACTCTTTAACCCTAACTCTCTAACCCTAACCCTAACCCTAACCCTAACTCTCTAACCCTAACCCTAACTCTCTAACCCTAACCCTAACTCCCTAACCCTAACCCTGTATCTAACCCAAATTCTAACCCTAACCCTTACCCTCTATTCCTAATACTCTAACCTTAACCCTAACCCCCTAACCCCCCTAACCCCCTAACCCTGAACCTAACCCTCTAACCCAAACCCTCTATCCCTAACCCTAACCCTAACCCTCTAACCCTAACCCCCTAACCCTCTAACCCTAACCCTCTAACCCTAACCCTCTAACCTCACCCTAACCCCTAACCCTAATCCTCTAATCCTCTAACCCTAACCCTCTAACCCTAACCCTAACCTTCTATCCCTAACCCTAACCCTCACCCTAGCCCCCTAACCCTAACCCTCTAACCCTAACCCTAACTCTCTAACCCTAACTCTCTAACCCTAACTACCTAATCCTAACCCTAACTCTTTAACCCTAACTCTCTAACCCTAACACTCTAACCCTAACCCTCTAACCCTAACACTCTAACCCTAACCCCCTAAAGTTAACCCTAACCCCCTAACCCCCTAACCCTAACCTTAAAACTAACCCTACCCTAACCCTCTAACCCTAACCCTCTAACCCTGACCCTTTAACACTAACCCTCTAACCCTAACCCTCACCTTAACCCCTAACCCTAACCCTCTAACCCTAACCCTCTAACCCTAACCCTCTAACCCTAACCCTGACCATCTAACTCTAACCCTAACCTTACCCTCTAACCCTAACCCCCTAACCCTAACCCTCTAACCCTAACCCCCTAACCCTCTAACCCTAACCCTAACTCTCTAACCCTAACCCTAACTCTCTAACCCTAACTCCCTAACCCTAACTCTCTAACCCTAACCCTAACTCTCTAACCCTAACCCTAACTCCCTTACCCTAACCCTGTATCTAACCCTAACCCTAACTCCAAACCCAAACCCTAACCCTCTATTCCTAACACTCTAACCTTAACCCTAACCCCCTAACCCCCCTAACCCCCTAACCCCCTAACCCTAAACCTAACCCTCTAACCCTAACCCTCTAACCCTAACCCCCTAACCCTCTAACCCTAACCCTCTAACCCTAACCCTCTAACCCTCACCCTAACCCCTAACCCTAACCCTCTAACCCTAACCCTCTATCCCTAACCCTAACCCTCACCCTAACCCCCTAACACTAACCCTCTAACCCTAACTCTCTAACCCTAACTCTCTAACCCAAACTCCCTAATCCTAACCCTAACTCTTTAACCCTAACCTTAACTCTCTAAACCTAACCCTAACTCCCTAACCCTCTAACCCTAACACTCTAACCCTAACCCTAACCCCCTAACCCCCTAACCCTAACCATAACCCTACCCTAACCCTCTAACCCTAACCCTCTAACCCTAACCCTAACCCTAACCATAACCCTACCCTAACCCTAACCCTCTAACCCTAACCCTAACCCTACCCTAACCCTAACCTTAACTCTCTTACCCTAACCCTAACTCCCTGACCCTAACCCTCTAACCCTAACCCCCTAACCACCTAACCCCCTAATTGCCTAACCCTAACCCCTAACCCTAACCCTAACCCTAACCCTGACCCTAACCCTAACCCTAAATTCTAACCCCTAATACTTAACCTAACCCTAACCCTACCCCCTAACCCCCTGGCCCCCTAACCCTAACCCTCTAACCCTAACCCTAACCCTCTAACCCTAACCTTTTAACCCTAACCCTAACTCTCTTACCCTAACCCTAACCTGACCCTAACCCCCTAAAACAAAATTCTAACCCTAACCCTAACCCTCTAACCCTAACCCCCTAACCCTAACCCTATGGCCCAAACCCTAACCCTATTGCCCTTACTCTAACCCTAACCCTAACCCCTATCCCAAAACCTAACCCTGACCCTAACCCTAACCCTAGCCCTAACCCTAGCCCTAGCACTAACCCTAACCCTAACCCCTAACCCTAACCCTCTAACCCTAACCCTCTATCCCTAACCCTAACCCTCACCCTAACCCCCTAACACTAACCCTCTAACCCTAACTCTCTAACCCTAACTCTCTAACCCAAACTCCCTAATCCTAACCCTAACTCTTTAACCCTAACCTTAACTCTCTAAACCTAACCCTAACTCCCTAACCCTCTAACCCTAACACTCTAACCCTAACCCTAACCCCCTAACCCCCTAACCCTAACCATAACCCTACCCTAACCCTCTAACCCTAACCCTCTAACCCTAACCCTAACCCTAACCATAACCCTACCCTAACCCTAACCATCTAACCCTAACCCTAACCCTACCCTAACCCTAACCTTAACTCTCTTACCCTAACCCTAACTCCCTGACCCTAACCCTCTAACCCTAACCCCCTAACCACCTAACCCCCTAATTGCCTAACCCTAACCCCTAACCCTAACCCTAACCCTAACCCTGACCCTAACCCTAACCCTAAATTCTAACCCCTAATACTTAACCTAACCCTAACCCTACCCCCTAACCCCCTGGCCCCCTAACCCTAACCCTCTAACCCTAACCCTAACCCTCTAACCCTAACCTTTTAACCCTAACCCTAACTCTCTTACCCTAACCCTAACCTGACCCTAAGCCCCTAAAACAAAATTCTAACCCTAACCCTAACCCTCTAACCCTAACCCCCTAACCCTAACCCTATGGCCCAAACCCTAACCCTATTGCCCTTACTCTAACCCTAACCCTAACCCCTATCCCAAAACCTAACCCTGACCCTAACCCTAACCCTAGCCCTAACCCTAGCCCTAGCACTAACCCTAATCCTAACCCTCTAACCCTAACCCTAAACCTCTAACCCTAACCCTCTAATCCTAACCATTTAACCCTAACCCTCTAACCTTAAGCCTCTAACCCCCTAACCCTAACCCTAACCCTAAGCCCTAACTCTAAACCTAACCCTAACTCTAACACTAACTCTAACCCTAACCCTCTTACCCAAAACCCTAACCCTAACCATAACCATAACCCTAACCCCTAACCCCTAACCCTAACCCCTAACCCTAACCCTAACCCTAACCCTAACCCCTAACCCTAAGCCCTAAGCCCTAACCCTAACCCCCAAACCCCAACCCTAACCCCCTAACCTTAACCCCCTAACCCTAACCCTCACCCTAACCCCTAAACCTTACCCTAAGCCCTAACCCAAACCCCAAAACCCCAACCCTAACCCTAACCCCCTAACCTTAACCCCCTAACCCTCACTCGAAACCCCTAACCCCTAACCCTAACCCTCTAACCCTAACCCCCAAACCCTCTAACCCTAACCCTAACTCTCTAACCCTAACCCTAACTCTCTAACCCTAGCTCCCTAACCCTAACCCTAAATCTCTAACCCTAACCCTAACTCTCTAACCCTAACTCCCTATCCCTAACTCTCTAACCTTAAACCCTAACTCCCTAACCCTTTATCTAACCCTAACCCTAACCCCAAACCCTAACCCTATCCTAACCCTCTAACCCTAACACTCTAACCTTAACCCTAACCCCCTAACCCCCTAACCCCCTAACTCTAACCCTAACACTAACCCTACCCTAACCCTCTAACCTTAACCCTAACACTAACCCTCTAACACTAACCCTAACCCCCTATCCCTAACCCTCTAACCCTAACCCTTACTCTCTAACCCTAACCCTAACCCCTAACCCCTAACACCTAAACCTATCCCTAACCCTAACTCTAACCCCCAAACCTCAACCCTAACCCTAACCCCCTAACCCCCTAACCTTAACTTTAACCCCCTAACCCTAACCCTCACCCTAACCCCTAACCCCTAACCCCTAAACCTAACCCTAAGCCCTAACCCAAACCCCCAAACCCCAACCCTAACCCCCTAACCTTAACCCCCTAACCCTCACTCTAATCCCTAACCCTAATCCTCTAACCCTAACCCTAACCATCTAACCCTAACCCTAACCCGAACCCTCTAACCCTAACCCTATAACCCTCAAACCCAAACCCTAACTCTCTATCCCTAACCCTAACTCTCTAACTCTAACTCCTTAACCCTAACCCTAACTCTCTAACCCTAACCCTATCTTTCTAACCCTAACTCTTAACCCTAAGCCTACCTCTCTAACCCTAATTCCTTAACCCTAACCCTGTATCTAACCATAACCCTAACCCCAAACCCTAACCTTAACCCTATCCCTCTAACCCTAACACTCTAACCTTAACTCTAACCCCCTAACCCCCTAACTCTAACCCTAACCCTGCCCTAACCCTCTAACCCTAGCCCTCTAATGCTAACCCTAACACTAACCCTCTAACCCTAACCCCCTAACCCCATAAACCTAACCCTCTAACCCTAACCCTAACTCTCTAACCCTAACCCCAACCCTAACTCTTTAACCCTAACCCTAACTCTCTAACCCTAACCCTAACCCTAAACCTCTAACACTCTAACCCTAACCCCCTAACCCCCTAACCCCTAAACCCTAACCTTAAATTCTAACCCATAACCCTTAACCTCTAACAACACCCTTACCCCTAACCCCCTAAAACTAAATTCTAACCCTAACACTCTAACACTAACCCCCTAACCCCTAACCCTAACCATCTAACCCCAACCCTCACCCTAACTATAACCCTAACCAAAACCCTCTATCCCTAATCCTAACCCTAACCTTAACCGTCTAACCCTAATCTTAACCCTCAAACCCTAACCCCAACCCTCTAACCCTAATCCTCTAACCCTAACCCTAACCCTAACCCTAACCTTAACCCCTAACCCTAACACTAACCCCTAACCCTAACCCCTAAACCTAACCCTAACCCTAAGCTCTAACCCTAACTCTAACCCCCAAACCCCAAGCCTAACCCTAACCCCCTAACCCTAACCCTCACCCCAACCCTAACCCCTAACCCCAAACCCCAAACCCCTAACCCTAACCCTCTAACCCTAACCCTCTAACCCTAACCCTCTATCCCTAACCCTAACCCTCACCATAACCCCTAACCCCTAACCCTAACCCAAACCCTCTAACCCTAACCCTCTAGCCCTAAAACTAACCATCTAACCCTAACCCTAACCCTCTAACCCTAACCCCCTAACCCTAACCCTCTAACCCTAACTCTCTAACCCTAACCCTAACTCTCTAACCCTAACTCCCTAACCCTAACCCTAACTATCTAACACTAACCCTAACTCCCTAACCCTATCCCTGTATCTAACCCTAACCCTAACATTAACCCCAAACCCTAACCCTCTATTCCTAACACTCTAACCTTAACCCTAACCCCCTAACCCCCTAACCCTAACCCCCTAACCCCCTAACCCCCTAACCCCCTAACCCTCTAACCCTAACCCTCTAACCCTAACCCTAACCCTCTAACCCTAACCCTAAACCCCTAACCCTCTCACCCTCTCACCCTAACCCCTAACACTAACCCTAATCCTCTAACCCAAACCCTCTAACCCTAACCCTAACCCTCTATCCTTAACCTTCACCCTAACCCCCTAACCCTAACCCTCTAACCCTAACCCTAACTCTCTAACCCTAACTCTATAACCCTAACTACCTAACCCTCACCCTAACCCCCTAACCCTAACCTTCTAACCGTAATCCTAACTCTCTAACCCTAACTCTTTAACCCTAACCCTAACTCTCTAACTCTAACCCTAACCCCCTAACCCTAACCACTTACTCTAACCCTAACACTAATCCTAACCCCTAACCCTAACCCTAACCCTAAATTCTAACCCTTAACCTAACCTAACAATAACTCTCTAACCCTAACCCTAACTCCCTAACCCTAATCCTAACTCTCTAACACTAACCCTAACCCCTAACGCTAACCCTAACCCTAAATTCTAACCCCAAACCCTTAACCTAACCTAACCCTAACCTTAACTCTCTAACCCTAACTCTCTAACCCTAACTCCCTAACCCTGTATCTAACCCTGTATCTAACCCGAACCCTTACCCCAAACCCTAACCATCTATTCCTAATACTCTAACCTTAACCCTAACCCCCTAACACCCCTAACCCTAACCCCCTAACCCTAAAACTAACCCTCTAACCCTAACCCTCTATCCCTAACCCTAACCCTAACCCTCTAACCCTAACCCCCTAACCCTCTAACCCTAACCCTCACCCTAACTCCTAACCCTAATCCTCTAACCCTAACCCTCTAACCCTAACCCTAACCCTCTATCCCTAACCCTCACCCTAACCCCCTAACCATAGCCCTCTAACCCTAACCCTAACTCTCTAACCCTAACTCTCTAACCCTAACTCCCTAACGCTAACCCTGTATCTAACCCTAACCCTTACCCCAAACCCTAACCCTCTATTCCTAATACTCTAACCTTAACCCTAACCCCCTATCCCCCCTAACCCTAACCCCTTAACCCTAACCCTAACCCTCACCCTAACCCCCTAACCCTAACCCTCTAACCCTAACCCTAACTCTCTAACCCTAACTCCCTAATCCTAACCCTAACTCTTTAACCCTAACTCTCTAACCCTAACCCTCTAACCCTAACCCTCTAACCCTAACACACTAACCCTAACCCCCTAAAGTTAACTCTAACCCCCTAACCCCATAACCCTAACCTTAACACTAACCCTACCCTAACCCTCTAACCCTAACCCTCTAACCCTGACCCTTTAACCCTAACCCTCTAACCCTAACCCTAACCCTACCCTAACCCTAACCCTAACTCTCCTACCCTAACCAAAACTCCCTAACCCTAACCCTCTAACCCTAACCCTCACCTTAACCCCTAACCCTCTAACCCTAACCCTCTAACCCTAACCCTGACCATCTAACTCTAACCCTAACCCTAACCCTAACCCTAACCCTAACCCTCTAACCCTAACCCCCTAACCCCCTAACCCCCTAATTGCCTAACCCTAACCCCTAACCCTAACCCTAACCCTGACCCTAACCCTAACCCTAAATTCTAACCCCTAATACTTAACCTAACCCTAACCCTACCCCCCTAACCCCCTGGCCCCCTAACCCTAACCCTAACCCTAACCCTAACCCTCTATCCCTAACCCTAACCCTAACCCTAACCCTAACCCTCTAACCCTAACCCTCTAGCCCTAAAACTAACCATCTAACCCTAACCCTCTAACCCTAACCCCCTAACCCTAACCCTCTAACCCTAACTCTCTAACCCTAACTCTCTAACCCTAACTCCCTAACCCTAACCCTAACTATCTTACACTAACCCTAACTCCCTAACCCTAACCCTGTATCTAACCCTAACCCTAACATTAACCCCAAACCCTAACCCTATATTCCTAACACTCTAACCTTAACCCTAACCCTCTAACCCCCCTAACCCTAACCCCCTAACACCCTAACCCCCTAACCCTCTAACCCTAACCCTCTAACCCTAGCCCTAACCCTCTAACCCTAACCCTAAACCCCTAACCCTCTCACCCTCTCACCCTAACCCCTAACACTAACCCTAATCCTCTAACCCAAACCCTCTAACCCTAACCCTAACCCTCTATCCTTAACCTTCACCCTAACCCCCTAACCCTAACCCTCTAACCGTAACCCTAACTCTCTAACCATAACTCTTTAACCCTAACCCTAACTCTCTAACCCTAACCCTAACCCTCTAACCCTAACCACTTACTCTAACCCTAACACTAATCCTAACCCCTAACCCTAACCCTAAATTCTAACCCTTAACCTAACCTAACCCTAACCCTAACTCTCTAACCCTAACCCTAACTCCCTAACCCTAATCCTAACTCTCTAACACTAACCCTAACCCCTAACGCTAACCCTAACCCTAAATTCTAACCCTAAATTCTAACCCCAAACCCTTAACCTAACCTAACCCTAACTCTCTAACCCTAACCCTAACTCTCTAACCCTAACTCCCTAACCCTAACCCTGTATCTAACCCTGTATCTAAACCTAACCCTTACCCCAAACCCATCTATTCCTAATACTCTAACCTTAACCCTAACCCCCTAACACCCCTAACCCTAACCCCCTAACCATAAAACTAACCCTCTAACCCTAACCCTCTATCCCTAACCCTAACCCTAACCCCCCTAACCCTCTAACCCTAACCCTAACCCTCTATCCCTAACCCTCACCCTAACCCCCTAACCATAGCCCTCTAACCCTAACCCTAACTCTCTAACCCTAACTCCCTAACGCTAACCCTGTATCTAACCCTAACCATTACCCCAAACCCTAACCCTCTATTCCTAATACTCTAACCTTAACCCTAACCCCCTATCCCCCCTAACCCTAACCCCCTAACCCTAAACCTAACCCTCTAACCCTAATCCTCTATCCCTAACCCTAACCCTAACCCTCTAACCCTAACCCCCTAACCCTCTATCCCTAACCCTAACCCTCTAACCCTAACCCCCTAACCCTCTAACCCTAACCCTCTAACCCTAACCATCTAACCCTCACCCTAACCCCTAACCCTAATCCTCTAACCCTAACCCTCTAACCCTAACCCTAACCCTCTATCCCTAACCCTAACCCTAACCCTAACCCCCTAACCCTAACCCTCTAACCCTAACCCTAACTCTCTAACCCTAACTCCCTAATCCTAACCCTAACTCTTTAACCCTAACTCTCTAACCCTAACCCTCTAACCCTAACCCTCTAACCCTAACACACTAACCCTAACCCCCTAAAGTTAACTCTAACCCCCTAACCCCATAACCCTAACCTTAACACTAACCCTACCCTAACCCTCTAACCCTAACCCTCTAACCCTGACCCTTTAACCCTAACCCTCTAACCCTAACGCTAACCCTACCCTAACCCTAACCCTAACTCTCCTACCCTAACCAAAACTCCCTAACCCTAACTTTCTAACCCTAACCCTCACCTCAACCCCTAACCCTCTAACCCTAACCCTCTATCCCTAACCCTGACCATCTAACTCTAACCCTAACCTTAACCCTGTAACCCTAACCCCCTAACCCTAACCCTCTAAAACTAACCCTAACCCCCTAACCCTAACCCTCTAACCCTAACCCTAACCCTAACTCTCTAACCCTAACTCCCTAACCCTAACTCTCTAACCCTAACCCTAACTCTCTAACCCTAACCCTAACTCCCTTACCCTAACCCTGTATCTAACCCTAACCCTAACTCCAAACCCTAACCCTAACCCTCTATTCCTAACACTCTAACCTTAACCCTAACCCCCTAACCCCCTAACTCTAAACCTAACCCTCTAACCCTAACCCTAACCCCCTAAGCCACTAACCCTAACCCTCTAACCCTAACCCTAACCCTCTAACCCTCACCCTAACCCCTAACCCCTAACCCTAACCCTCTAACCCTAACCCTAACCCTCTATCCCTAACCCTAACCCTAACCCTCACCCTAACCCCCTAACACTAACCCTCTAACCCTAACTCTCTAACCCTAACTCTCTAACCCAAACTTCCTAATCCTAACCCTAACTCTTTAACCCTAACCCTAACTCTCTAAACCTAACCCTAACTCCCTAACCCTCTAACCCTAACACTCTAACCCTACTTCTAACCCCCTAAACCCCTAACCCTAACCATAACCCTACCCTAACCCTAACCCTCTAACCCTAACCCTCTAACCCTAACCCTAACCCTACCCTAACCCTAACCCTAACTCTCTTACCCTAACCCTAACTCCCTGACCCTAACCCTCTAACCCTAACCCCCTAACCCCCTAACCCCCTAATTCCCTAACCCTAACCCCTAACCCTAAATTGTAACCCCTAATCCTTAACCTAACCCTAACCCTACCCCCCTAACCTCCTGGCCCCCTAACCCTAACCCTCTAACCCTAACCCTAACCTTCTAACCCTAACCCTAACTCTCTAACCCTAACTCCCTAACCCTAACCTTTTAACCCTAACCCTAACTCTCTTACCCTAACCCTAACCTGACCCTAACCCCCTAAAACTAAATTCTAACCCTAACCCTAACCCTCTAACCCTAACACCCTAACCCTATGGCCCTAACCCTAACCCTAACCCTATGGCCCTTACTCTAACCCTAACCCTAACCCCTATCCCAAAACCTAACCCTGACCCTAACCCTAACCCTAGCCCTAACCCTAGCCCTAGCACTAACCCTAATCCTAACCCTCTAACCCTAAACCTCTAACCCTAACCCTAACCCTCTAACCCTAACCATTTAACCGTAACCCTCTAACCCTAACCCTCTAACCCCCTAACACTAACCCTAACCCTAAGCCCTAACTCTAAACCTAACCCTAACACTAACTCTAACCCTAACCCTCTAACCAAAAACCCTAAACCTAACCCCTAACCCCTAACCCTAAACCCTAACCCTAACCCTGAGCCCTAACCCTAACCCCCAAACCCCAACCCTAACCCCCTAACCTTAACCCCATAACCCTAACCCTCACCCTAACCCCTAACCCCTAAACCTTACCCTAAGCCCTAACCCAAACCCCCAAACCCCAACCCTAACCCCCTAGCCCCCTAACCTTAACCCCCTAACCCTAACCCTCACTCTAACAGCTAACCCCTAACCCTAACCCTCTAACCCAAACCCTAACCCCCTAACCTTAACTTTAACCCCCTAACCCTAACCCTCACCCTAACCCCTAACCCCTAAACCTTACCCTAAGCCCTAACCCAAACCCCCAAACCCCAAACCTAACCCTAACCCCCTAACCTTAACCCCCTAACCCTCACTCTAATCCCTAAATCTAACCCTCTAACCCTAACCCTAACCATCTAACCCTAACCCTAACCCGAACCCTCTAACCCTAACCCCCTAACCCTCTAACCATAACTCTCTATCCCTAACCCTAACTCTCTAACTCTAACTCCTTAACCCTAACCCTAACTCTCTAACCCTAACCATATCTATCTAACCCTAACTCTTAACCCTAACCCTACCTCTCTAACCCTAATTCCTTAACCCTAACCCTGTATCTAACCATAACCCTAACCCCAAACCCTAACGTTAACCCTATCCCTCTAACCCTAACACTCTAACCTTAACTCTAACCCCCTAACCCCCTAACTCTAACCCTAACCCTGCCCTAACCCTCTAACCCAAACCCTCTAACGCTAACCCTAACACTAACCCTCTAACCCTAACCCTAACCCCCTAACCCCATAACCCTCTAACCCTAATCCTAACTCTCTAACCCTAACCCCAACCCTAACTCTTTAACCCTAACCCTAACTCTCTAACCCTAACCCTAACTCCCTAACCCTAACCCTCTAACACTCTAACCCTAACCCTAACCCCCTAACCCCTTAACCCTAACCCTAACCCTAAATTCTAACCCATAACCCTTAACCTAACCTTAACCCTAACCCCACCCTTACCCCTAACCCCCTAAAACTAAATTCTAACCCTAACACTCTAACACTAACCCCCTAACCCTAACCATCTAACCCCAACCCTCACCCTAACTATAACCCTAACCAAAACCCTCTATCCCTAATCCTAACCCTAACCTTAACCGTCTAACCCTAATCTTGACCCTCAAACCCTAACCCCAACCCTCTAACCCTAATCCTCTATCCCTAACCCTTAACCCTAACCCTAACCCCTAACCCTAACCCTAACACTAACCCCTAACCCTAACCCCTAAACCTAACCCTAACCCTAACCCTAAGCTCTAACCCCATAACCCTAACCCTCTAACCCTAACCCTAACTCTCTAACCCTAACCCCAACCCTAACTCTTTAACCCTAACCCTAACTCTCTAACCCTAACCCTAACTCCCTAACCCTCTAACCCTAACCCTCTAATCCTAACCCTAACCCTCTAACCCTCACCCTAACCCCTAACCCTAACCCTCTATCCCTAACCCTAACCCTCACCCTAACCCCCTAACCCTAACCCTAACTCTCTAACCCTAACTCTCTAACCCTAACTCCCTAACGCCAACCCTGTATATAACCCTAACCCTTACCTTAAACCCTAACCCTCTATTCCTAATACTCTAACCTTAACCCTAACCCCCTAACCCCCCTAACCCTAACCCCCTAACCCTAAACCTAACCCTCTAACCCTAACCCTCTATCCCTAACCATAACCCTAACCCTCTAACCCTAACCCTCTAACCCTAACCCCCTAACCCTCTAACCCTAACCCTCTAACCCCCTAACCCTAACTCTCTAACACTAACTCTCTAACCCTAACCCTAACTCCCTAAACCTAACCCCAACTCTCTAACACTAACCCTAACCCCTAATGCTAACCCTAACCCTAAATTCTAACCCTTAACCCTTAACCTAACCTAACCCTAACTCTCTAACCCTAACTCTCTAACCCTAACCCTAACTCCCTAAACCTAACCCCAACTCTCTAACACTAACCCTAACCCCTAATGCTAACCCTAACCCTAAATTCTAACCCATAACCCTTAACCTAACCTAACCCTAACCCTAACTCTCTAACCCTAACCCTAACTCTCTAACCCTAACCCTAACTCCCTAACCCTAACCCTGTATCTAACCCTAATTCTAACCCTAACCCTTACCCCAAACCCTAACCATCTATTTCTAATACTCTAACCTTAACCCTAACCCCCTAACCCCCATAACCCTAACCCCCTAACCCTAAACCTAACCCTCTAACCCTAACCCTCTATCCCTAACCCTAACCCTAACCCTAACCCTCTAACCCTAACCCCCTAACCCTCTAACCCTAACCCTCTAACCCTAACCCTAACCCTCTAACCCTCACCCTAACCCCTAACCCTAATCCTCTAACCCTAACCCTCTAACCCTAACCCTAACCCTCTATCCCTAACCCTAACCCTCACCCTAACCCCCTAACCCTAACCCTAAATCTCTAACCCTAACTCTCTAACCCTAACTCCCTAACGCTAACCCTGTATCTAACCCTAACCCTTACCCTAAACCCTAACACTCTATTCCTAATACTCTAACCTTAACCCTAACCCCCTAACCCCCTAACCCTAACCCCCTAACCCTAAACCTAACCCTCTAACCCTAACCCTCTATCCCTAACCCTAACCCTAACCCTCTAACCTTAACCCTAACCCTCTAACCCTAACCCTCTAACCCTAACCCCCTAACCCTCTAACCCTAACCCTCTAACCCTAACCCTAACTCTCTAACACTAACCCTAGCCCCTAATGCTAACCCTAACCCTAAATCCTAACCCATAACCCTTAACCTAACCTAACCCTAACCCTAACTCTCTAACCCTAACCCTAACTCTCTAACCCTAACCCTAACTTCCTAACCCTAACCCTGTATCTAACCCTGTATCTAACCCTAACCCTTACCCCAAACCCTAACCATCTATTCCTAATACTCTAACCTTAACCCAAACCCCCTAACCCCTCTAACCCTAACCCCATAACCCTAAACCTAACCCTCTAACTCTAACCCTCTATCCCTAACCCTAACCCTCTAACCCTAACCCCCTAACCCTCTAACCCTAACCCTCTAACCCTAACCCTCTAACCCTCACCCTAACCCCTAACCCTAATCCTCTCACCCTAACCCTCTAACCCTAACCCTCTATCCCTAACCCTAACCCTCACCCTAACCCCCTAACCCTAACCCTAACTCTCTAACCCTAACTCTCTAACCCTTACTCTCTAACCCTAACTCCATAACGCTAACCCTGTATCTATCCCTAACCCTTACCCTAAACCCTAACCCTCTATTCCTAATACTCTAACCTTAACCCTAACCCCCTAACCCCCCTAACCCTAACCCCCTAAACCTAAACCTAACCCTCTAACCCTAACCCTCTATCCCTAACCCTAACCCTAACCCTCTAACCCTAGCCCCCTAACCCTCCAACCCTAACCCTCTAACCCTAACCCTCTAAACCTCACCCTAACCCCTAACCCTAACCCTCTAACCCTAACTCCCTAATCCTAACCCTAACTCTTTAACCCTAACTCTCTAACCCTAACCCTCTAACCCTAACACTCTAACCCTAACCCCCTAAAGTTAACCCTAACCCCCTAACCCCTTAACCCTAACCTTAACACTAACCCTACCCTAACCCTCTAACCCTAACCCTCTAACCCTGACCCTTTAACCCTAACCCTCTAACCCTAACCCTACCCTAACCCTAACCCTAACTCTCTTACCCTAACCAAAACTCCCTAACCCTAACCCTCTAACCCTAACCCTCACCTTAACCCCTAACCCTCTAACCCTAACCCTCTAACCCTAACCCTGACCATCTAACTCTAACCCTAACCTTTACCCTCTAACCCTAACCCCCTACCCCTAACGCTCTAACCCTAACCCTAACCCCCTAACCCTAACCCTCTAACCCTAACCCTAACTCTCTAACCCTAACCCTAACTCTCTAACCCTAACTCCCTAACCCTAACTCTCTAACCCTAACCCTAACTCTCTAACCCTAACCCTAACTCCCTTACCCTAACCCTGTATCTAATCCTAACCCTAACTCCAAACCCTAACCCTCTATTCCTAACACTCTAACCTTAACCCTAACCCCCTAAACCTAACCCTAACCCCCTAACCCCCTAACTCTAAACCTAACCCTCTAACCCTAACCCTCTAACCCTAACCCTAACCCCCTAACCCTCTAACCCTAACCCTAACCCTCTATCCCTAACCCTAACCCTAACCCTAACCCTCACCCTAACCCCCTAACAGTAACCCTCTAACCCTAACCCTAACCCTAACCCTAACCTAACCCTAACCCTAACTCTCTAACCCTAGCTCCCTAACCCTGACCCTAACTCTCTAACCCTAACCCTAAATCTCTAACCCTAACTCCCTAACCCTAACTCCCTAACCCTGTATCTAACCTTAACCCCAAACCCTAACCCCAAACCCTAACCCTACCCTAACCCTCTAACCCTAACACTCTAACCTTAACCCTAACCCCCTAACCCCCTAACCCCCTAACTCTAACCCTACCACTAACCCTACCCTAACCCTCTAACCTTAACTCTAACACTAACCCTCTAACACTAACCCTAACCCCCTATCCCTAACCCTCTAACCCTAACCCTTACTCTCTAAACATAACTCTCTAACCCTAACTCCCTAACCCTTACCCTTACCCTAACACTCTAACCCTAACCCCCTAACCCTAACACCCTAACCCCTTAACCCTAACCCTAAATTCTAACCCCTAACCCTTAACCTAACCCTAACCCTAACATCACCCTTACCCCTAACCCCCTAAAACTAAATTCTAACCCTAACCCTAACACTCTAACACTAACCCCCTAACCCTAACCATCTAACCCTAACCCTCACCCTAACTATAACCCTAACCCTAACCCTCTATCCCTAATCCTAACCCTAACCTTAACCGTCTAACCCTAATCTTAACCCTCAAACCTTAACCCCAACCCTCTAACCCTAATCTTCTAACCCTAACCCAAACCCTTAACCCTAACCCTAACCCCTAACCCCTAACACTAACCCCTAACCCTAACCCCTAAACCTAACCCTAACCCTAACCCCCAAACCCCAAGCCTAACCCTAATCCCCTAACCCTAACCCTCACCCTAACCCCTAACCCTAACCCTCTAACCCTAACCCTCTATCCCTAACCCTAACCCTCACCCTCACCCTAACCCCTAACCCAAACCCTCTAACCCTAACCCTCTAACCCTAACCCTAACACTCTAACCCTAACCCTAACCACCTAACCCTAACACTCTAACCCTAACCCTAACTCTCTAACCCTAACCCTAACTCCCTAACCGTAACCCTAACCCTAACTCTCTAACCCTAACCCTAACTCTCTAACCCTAACCCTAACTCTCTAACCCAAACTCACGAACCGTAACCCTAACCCTAACTCTCACCCTAACCCTAACTCTCTAACCCTAACTCCCTAACCCTAACCCTGTATCCAACCCTAACCCTAACCCTAACCTTAACCCTAACCCTAACTCTCTAACCCTAACCATCTAACCCTAACCCTAACCATAACCCTCACCCTAACCCCCTAACCCTAACCCTCTAACCCTAATCCTCTAACCCAAACCCTCTAACCCTAAGCCTAACCCTCTATCCCTCAACCTAACCATAACCCTCACCCTAACCCCCTAACCCTAATCCTCTAACCCTAACCCTAACTCTCTAACCCTAACTCTCTAACCCTAACTCCCTAATCCAACCCTAACCCTAACTGTTTAACCCTAACCCTAACTCTCTAACCCTAACCCTAACCCCCTAACCCTAACCCCTAACTCTAACCCTAACACTAACCCTAACCCTAACCCCGAACCCTAAATTCTAACCCCTAACCCTTAACCTAACCTAACCCTAACCCTAACTCTCTAACCCTATCTCCCTAACCCTAACTCCCTAACCCTAACCCTAACTCTCTAACCCTAATGCTAACTCCCTAACCCTGGAACTAACCCTAACCCTAACCCCAAACCTAACCCTAACCCTAACTCTAACCCTAACCCTCTAACTCAAAACCCTAACCCTAACCATAACCCCTAACCCTGAGCCCTAACCCTAACCCCCCAAACCCCAACCCTAACCCCTTAACCCCCTAACCCTCACTCTAACCCCTAACCCCTAAACCTTACCTTAAGCCCTAACCCAAACCCCAACCCTAACCCCCTAACCCCCTAACCTTAACCCCCTAACCCTAACCCTCACTCTAACCCCTAACCCTAACCCTCTAACCCTAACCCCCTAACCCTCTAACCCTAACTCTCTAACCCTAACCCTAACTCTCTAACCCTAGCTCCCTAACCCTAACCCTAACTCTCTAACCCTAACCCTAAATCTCTAACCCTAACTCCCTAACCCTAACTCCCTAACCCTGTATCTAACCCTAACCCTAACCCCAAACCCTAACCCCAAACCCTAACCCTACCCTAACCCTCTAACCCTAACACTCTAACCTTAACCCTAACCCCC
Source organism: Pelophylax lessonae (assembly GCF_965119305.1). Classification (NCBI taxonomy): domain Eukaryota; kingdom Metazoa; phylum Chordata; class Amphibia; order Anura; family Ranidae; genus Pelophylax; species Pelophylax lessonae. Next base: position 36,747 of record NW_028119639.1, read on the forward strand.
TAACTCTAACCCTACCACTAACCCTACCCTAACCCTCTAACCTTAACTCTAACACTAACCCTCTAACACTAACCCTAACCCCCTATCCCTAACCCTCTAACCCTAACCCTTACTCTCTAACCATAACTCTCTAACCCTAACTCCCTAACACTTACCCTAACCCTAACTCTTTAACCCTAACCCTAACTCTCTAACCCTAACCCTAACTCTCTAACCCAAACTCACGAACCGTAACCCTAACCCTAACTCTCTAACCCTAACCCTAACTCTCTAACCCTAACTCCCTAACCCTAACCCTGTATCCAACCCTAACCCTAACCCTAACCCTAACCTTAACCCTAACCCTAACTCTCTAACCCTAACCCTAACTATCTAACCCTAACCATAACCCTCACCCTAACCCCCTAACCCTAACCCTCTAACCCTAATCCTCTAACCCAAACCCTCTAACCCTAAGCCTAACCCTCTATCCCTCAACCTAACCATAACCCTCACCCTAACCCCCTAACCCTAATCCTCTAACCCTAACCCTAACTCTCTAACCCTAACTCTCTAACCCTAACTCCCTAATCCAACCCCGAACCCCAACTGTTTAACCCTAACCCTAACTCTCTAACCCTAACCCTAACCCCCCTAACCCTAACCCCTAACTCTAACCCTAACACTAACCCTAACCCTAACCCCTAACCCTAACCCTAAATTCTAACCCCTAACCCTTAACCTAACCTAACCCTAACTCTCTAACCCTATCTCCCTAACCCTAACTCCCTAACCCTAACCCTAACTCTCTAACCCTAATGCTAACTCCCTAACCCTGGAACTAACCCTAACCCTAACCCCAAACCCTAACACTAACCCTAACCCTCTAACCCTAACCCCCTAACCCTAACCCCTAACACTAACCCTAACCCCTAACCCTAAATTCTAACCCCTAACCCTTAACCTGACCTTAACTCTCTATCCCTAACTCTTTAACCCTAACCCTAACTCTCTAACCCTAACCCTAACTCCCTAACCCTAACCCTCTAACTCTAACATTTTAACCCGAACCCCTAATCCCCAACCCTAACCCTAACCCCCTAACCCCCTAACGCTAACTCCTAAACCTAAGCCCTAACCCTAACCTCAACACTCTAACCCTAACCCTAACCCTCTAACCCTAATCATAACCCCCTAACCCTAACCCTAACTCTCTAACCCTAACCATAACTCCCTTACCCTAACCCTGTAACTAACCCTAACCCTAACCCTAACCCCCTAACCCTTACCCCCAACCCTAACCCTAACACTAACCCTAATCCTAACCCCAAACCCTAACCCTAACCCTAAATTCTAACCCCTAACCCTTAACCTAACCTAACCTAACCCTAACTCTCTTACCCTAACTCCCTAACCCTAACCCTAACTCTTTAACCCGAACCCTAACTCTCTAACCCTAACTCTATAACCCTAACTCCCTAACCCTCAGCCTAACCCCCTAACCCTAACCTTCTAACCGTAACCCTAACTCTCTAACCCTAACTCTTTAACCCTAACCCTAACTCTCTAACCCTAACCCTAACCCCCTAACCCTAACCACTTACTCTAACCCTAACACTAACCCTAACCCCTAACCCTAACCCAAAATTCTAACCCCTAACCCTTAACCTAACCTTACCCTAACCCCAACTCTCTAACACTAACTCTCTAACCCTAACCCAACTCCCTAACCATAACTCTCTAACACTAACCCTAACCCCTAACGCTAACCCTAACCCTAAATTCTAACCCCTAACCCTTAACCTAACCTAACCCTAACCCTAACTCTCTAACCCTAACTCTCTAACCCTAACCCTAACTCTCTAACCCTAACACTAACTCTCTAACCCTAACCCTAACTCCCTAACCCTAACCCTGTATCTAACCCTAATTCTAACCCTAACCCTTACCCTCAATTCCTAATACTCTAACCTTAACCCTAACCCCCTAACCCCCCTAACCCTAACCCCCTAACCCTAAACCTAACCCTCAAACCCTAACCCTCTATCCCTAACCCTCTAACCCTAACCCCCTAACCCTCTAACCCTAACCCTCTAACCCTAACCGTAACCCTCTAACCCTCACCCTAACCCCTAACCCTAATCCTCTAACCCTAACCCTCTAACCCTAACCCTAACCCTCTATCCCTAACCCTAACCCTCACCCTAGCCCCCTAACCCTAACCCTCTAACCCTAACTCTCTAACCCTAACTCTCTAACCCTAACTCCGTAATCCTAACCCTAACTCTTTAACCCTAACTCTCTAACCCTAACCCTCTAACCCTAACCCTCTAACCTTAACACTCTAACCCTAACCCCCTAAACTTAACCCTAACCCCCTAACCCCCTAACCCTAACCTTAAAACTAACCCTACCCTAACCCTCTAACCCTAACCCTCTAACCCTGACCCTTTAACCCTAACCCTCTAACCCTAACCCTACCTTAACCCTAACCCTAACTCTCTTACCCTAACCCTAACTCCCTAACCCTAACCCTCTAACCCTAACCCTCACCTTAACCCCTAACCCTAACCCTCTAACCCTAACCCTCTAACCCTAACCCTCTAACCCTAACCCTGACCATCTAACTCTAACCCTAACCTTAACCCTCTAACCCTAACCCTAACCCTAACCCCCTAACCCTAATCCTAACCCTAACCCTCTAACCCTTACCCTAACCATAACTCTCTAACCCTAACCCTAACTCTCTAACCCTAACTCCCTAACCCTAACTCTCTAACCCTAACCCTAACTCTCTAACCCTAACCCTAACTCCTTTACCCTAACCCTGTATCTAACCCTAACCCTAACTCCAAACCCAAACCTTAACCCTCTATTCCTAACACTCTAACCTTAACCCTAACCCCCCTAACCCTAGTCCTAACCCCCTAACCCCCTAACCCTAAACCTAACCCTCTAACCCTAACCCTCTAACCCTAACCCTAACCCCCTAACCCTCTAACCCTAACCCTCTAACCCTAACCCTAACCCTCTAACCCTCACCCTAACCCCTAACCCCTAACCCTAACCCTCTAACCCTAACCCTAACCCTCTATCCCTAACCCTAACCCTCACCCTAACCCCCTAACACTAACCCTCTAACCCTAACTCTCTAACCCTAACTCTCTAACCCAAACTCCCTAATCCTAACCCTAACTCTTTAACCCTAACCCTAACTCTCTAAACCTAACCCTAACTCCCTAACCCTCTAACCCTAACACTCTAACCCTAACCCTAACCCCCTAACCCCCTAACCATAACCCTACCCTAACCCTAACCCTCTAACCCTAACCCTCTAACCCTAACCCTACCCTAACCCTAACTCTCTTACCCTAACCCTAACTCCCTGACCCTAACCCTCTAACCCTAACCCCCTAACCCCCTAACCCCCTAATTCCCTAACCCTAACCCCTAACCCTAGCCCTAACCCTAACCCTGACCCTAACCCTAACCCTAAATTCTAACCCCTAATCCTTAACCTAACCCTAACCCTTGCCCCCTAACCCCCTGGCCCCCTAACCCTAACCCTCTAACCATAACCCTCTAACCCTAACCCTAACTCTCTAACCCTAACTCCCTAACATTTTAACCCTAACCCTAACTCTCTTACCCTAACCCTAACCTGACCCTAACCTCTAACCCCCTAAAACTAAATTCTAACCCTAACCCTAACCCTAACCCTCTAACCCTAACCCCCTAACCCTAACCCTATGGCCCTAACCCTAACCCTATGGCCCTTATTCTAACCTTAACCCTAACCCCTATCCCAAAACCTAACCCCATCCCTAACCCTAACCCTAACCCTAGCCCTAACCCTAGCCCTAGCACTAACCCTTATCCTAACCCTCTAACCCTAACCCTAAACCTCTAACCCTAACCCTCTAACCCTAACCATTTAACACTAACCATTTAACCCTAACCCTCTAACCCCCTAACCCTAACCCTAAGCCCTAACTCTAAACCTAACCCTAACTCTAACACTAACTCTAACCCTAACCCTAACCCTCTAACCCAAAACCCTAACCCTAACCCTAACCCAAACTCCCTAATCCTAACCCTAACTCTTTAACCCTAACCCTAACTCTCTAAACCTAACCCTAACTCCCTAACCCTCTAACCCTAACACTCTAACCCTAACCCTAACCCCCTAACCCCCTAACCATAACCCTACCCTAACCCTAACCCTCTAACCCTAACCCTCTAACCCTAACCCTACCCTAACCCTAACTCTCTTACCCTAACCCTAACTCCCTGACCCTAACCCTCTAACCCTAACCCCCTAACCCCCTAACCCCCTAATTCCCTAACCCTAACCCCTAACCCTAGCCCTAACCCTAACCCTGACCCTAACCCTAACCCTAAATTCTAACCCCTAATCCTTAACCTAACCCTAACCCTTGCCCCCTAACCCCCTGGCCCCCTAACCCTAACCCTCTAACCATAACCCTCTAACCCTAACCCTAACTCTCTAACCCTAACTCCCTAACATTTTAACCCTAACCCTAACTCTCTTACCCTAACCCTAACCTGACCCTAACCTCTAACCCCCTAAAACTAAATTCTAACCCTAACCCTAACCCTAACCCTCTAACCCTAACCCCCTAACCCTAACCCTATGGCCCTAACCCTAACCCTATGGCCCTTATTCTAACCTTAACCCTAACCCCTATCCCAAAACCTAACCCCATCCCTAACCCTAACCCTAACCCTAGCCCTAACCCTAGCCCTAGCACTAACCCTTATCCTAACCCTCTAACCCTAACCCTAAACCTCTAACCCTAACCCTCTAACCCTAACCATTTAACACTAACCATTTAACCCTAACCCTCTAACCCCCTAACCCTAACCCTAAGCCCTAACTCTAAACCTAACCCTAACTCTAACACTAACTCTAACCCTAACCCTAACCCTCTAACCCAAAACCCTAACCCTAACCATAACCCTAACCCCTAACCCCTAACCCCTAACCCCAAACCCCTAACCCTAAGCCCTAACCCCCAAACCCCAACCCTTACTCCCTAACCTTAACCCCCTAACCCTATTCCTCACCCTAACCCCTAACCCCTAAACCTTACCCTAAGCCCTAACCCAAACCCCCAAACACCAACCCTTACCCTAACCCTAACCCCCTAACCTTAACCCCCTAACCCTAACCCTCACTCTAACCCCTAACCCCTAACCCCTAACCCTAACCCTCTAACCCTAACCCTCTAACCCTAACCCCCTAACCCTCTAACCCTAACCCTAACTCTCTAACCCTAACCCTAACTCTCTAACCCTAGCTCCCTAACCCTAACCCTAACTCTCTAACCCTAACCCTAACTCTCAAACCCTAACTCCCTAACCCTAACTCTCTAACCCTAACCCTAACTCCCTAACCCTCTATCTAACCCTAACCCTAACCCCAAACCCTAACCCTACCCTAACCCTCTAACCCTAACACTCTAACCTTAACCCTAACCCCCTAACCCCCTAACTCTAACCCTAACACTAACCCTACCCTAACCCTCTAACCTTAACCCTAACACTAACCCTCTAACACTAACCCTAACCCCCTATCCGTAACCCTCTAACCCTAACCCTTACTCTCTAACCCTAACCCTAACCCTAACCCCAAACCCCTACACCTATCCCTAACCCTAACCCTAAGCCCCAAACCCCAACCCTAACCCTAACCCCCTAACCCCCTAACCTTAACTTTAACCCCCTAACCCTCACCCTTACCCCTAACCCCTAAACCTAACCCTAAGCCCTAACCCAAACCCCCAAACCCCAACCCTAACCTTAACCCCCTAACCCTCACTCTAATCCCTAACCCTAACCCTCTAACCCTAACCCTAACCATCTAACCCTAACCCTAAACCCTAACCTGAACCCTCTAACCCCAACCCTAACCTTCTAACCCTAACTCTCTATCCCTAACCCTAACTCTCTAACTCTAACTCCTTAACCCTAACCCTAACTCTTAACCCTAACCCTATCTCTCTAACCCTAATTCCTTAACCCTAACCCTTTATCTAACCATAACCCTAACCCCAAACCCTAACCTTAACCCTATCCCTCTAACCCTAACACTCTAACCTTAACTCTAACCCCCTAACTCTAACCCTAACCCTGCCCTAACCCTCTAACCCTAACCCTCTAACGCTAACCCTAACACTAACCCTCTAACCCTAACCCCCTAACCCCATAACCCTAACCCTCTAAACCTAACCCTAACTCTCTAACCCTAACCCCAACCCTAACTCTTTAACCCTAACCCTAACTCTCTAACCCTAACCCTCTAACACTCTAACCCTAACCCTAACCCTAACCCCCTAAACCCCTTACCCCTTAACCCTAACTCTAAATTCTAACCCATAACCCTTAACCTAACCTTAACCCTAACCCCACCCTTACCCCTAACCCCCTAAAACTAAATTCTAACCCTAACACTCTAACACTAACCCCCTAACCCCTAACCCTAACCATCTAACCCCAACCCTCACCCTAACTATAACCCTAACCAAAACCCTCTATCCCTAATCCTAACCCTAACCTTAACCGTCTAACCCTAATCTTAACCCTCAAACCCTAACCCCAACCCTCTAACCCGAATCCTCTAACCCTAACCCTAACCCTTAACCCTAACCCTAACCCCTAACCCTAACACTAACCCCTAACCCTAACCCTAACCCCTAAACCTAACTCTAACCCTAACCCTAAGCCCTAACACTAACCCTAACCCCCAATCCCCAAGCCTACCCTAACCCCCTAACCCCCTAACCCTTACCCTCACCCTAACCCTAACCCCTAACCCCAAACCCCTAACTCTAACCCTCTAACCCTAACCCTCTAACCCTAACCCTCTATCCCTAAACCTCACCCTAACCCCTAACCCCTAACCCAAACCCTCTAACCCTAACCCTCTAGCCCTAAAACTAGCCATCTAACCCTAACCCTAACCCTAACCCTCTAACCCTAACCCCCTAACCCTAACCCTCTAACCCTAACTCTCTAACCCTAGCCCTAACTCTCTAACCCTAACTCCCTAACCCTAACATTAACTATCTAACCCTAACCCTAACTCCCTAACCCTAACCCTGTATCTAACCCTAACCCCAAACCCTAACCCTCTATTCTTAACACTCTAACCTTAACCCCCTAACCCCCCTAACCAACTAACCCCCTAACCCTCTAACCCTAACCCTCTAACCCTAACCATAAACCCCTAACCCTCTCACCCTAACCCCTAACACTAACCCTAATCCTCTAACCTAAACCCTCTAACCCTAACCCTAACCCTCTATCCTTAACCTTCACCCTAACCCCCTAACCCTAACCCTCTTACCCTAACAATAACTCTCTAACCCTAACTCTATAACCCTAACTCCCTAACCCTCACCCTAATCCCCTAACCCTAACCTTCTAACTGTAACCCTAACTCTCTAACCCTAACTCTTTAACCCTAACCCTAACTCACTAACCCTAACCCTAACCCCCTAACCCTAACCACTTACTCTAACCCTAACACTAAACCTAACCCCTAACCCTAACCCTAAATTCTAACCCCTAACCCTTAACCTAACCTAACCCTAACTCTCTAACCCTAACTCTCTAACCCTAACCCTAACTCCCTAGCCCTAACCCTAACTCTCTAACACTAACCCTAACCCCTAACGCTAACCCTAACCCTAAATTCTAACCCCTAACCCTTAACCTAACCCTAACTCTCTAACCCTAACTCTCTAACCCAAACCCTAACTCTACATAGTTACATAGTTACATAGTTACATAGTAGGTGAGGTTGACTATAGACAGTAGTCCATCCAGTTCAACCTGTGTAGGTGTGTGTGACTGTAATCATCTAACATAGCCTTTAATCTCCTGATCCTTGAGATGCAAGTCTAAGAACTCTCTAACCCTAACCCTAACTCCCTAACCCTAACCCTGTATCTAACCCTAATTCTAACCCTAACCCTTACCCCAAACCCTAACCCTCTATTCCTAATACTCTAACCTTAACCCTAACCCCCTAACCCCCCTAACCCTAACCCCCTAACCCTAAACCTAACCCTCTAACCCTAACCCTCTATCCCTAACCCTAACCCTAACCCTCTAACCCTAACCCCCTAACCTTCTAACCCTAACCCTCTAACCCTAACCCTAACCCTCTAACCCTCACCCTAACCCCTAACCCTAATCCTCTAACCCTAACCCTCTAACCCTAACCCTAACCCTCTATCCCTAACCCTAACCCTCACCCTAACCCCCTAACCCTAACCCTCTAACCCTAACCCTAACTCTCTAACCCTAACTCCCTAATCCTAACCCTAACTCTTTAACCCTAACTCTCTAACCCTAACCCTAACCCTCTAACCCTTACCCTAACCCTCTAACCCTAATACTCTAACCCTAACCCCCTAAAGTTAACCGTAACCCCCTAACCCCCTAACCCTAACCCTAACCTTAACACTAACCCTACCGTAACCCTCTAACCCTAACCCTTTAACCCTGACCCTTTAACCCTAACCCTCTAACCCTAACCCTAACCATACCCTAACCCTAACCCTAACTCTCTTACCCTAACCCTAACTCCCTAACCCTAACCCTCTAACCCTAACCCTCACCTTAACCCCTAACCCTAACCCTCTAACCCTAACCCTCTAACCCTAACCCTGACTATCTAACTCTAACCCTAACCTTAACCCTCTAACCCTAACCCTAACCCCCTAACCCTAACCCTCTAACCCTAACCCTCTAACTCCCTAACCCAAATCCTAACCCTAAGCCCTAACTCTAACCCTAACCCTAACCCTCTAACCCAAAACCCTAACCCTAACCCTAACCATAACCCTAACCCCTAACCCTAACCTCTAACCCTAACCCCTAACCCTAACCCTAAGCCCTAACCCTAACCCCCAAACCCCAACCCTAACCCCCTAACCTTAATCCCCTAACCCTAACCCTCACCCTAACCCCTAACCCCTAAACCTTAACCTAAGCCCTAACCCAAACCCCCAAACCCCAACCCCAACCCTAACCCCCTAACCTTAACCCCCTAACCCTAACCCTCACTCTAACCCCTAACCCCTAACCCGAACCCTCTAACCCTAACCCTCTAACCCTAACCCCCTAACCCTCTAAGCCTAACCCTAACCCAAACTCTCTAACCCTAACCCTAACTCTCTAACCCTAGCTCCCTAACCCTAACCCTAACTCTCTAACCCTAACCCTAACTCTCTAACCCTAACCTCACTCTAACCCCTAACCCCTAACCCGAACCCTCTAACCCTAACCCTCTAACCCTAACCCCCTAACCCTCTAAGCCTAACCCTAACCCAAACTCTCTAAACCTAACCCTAACTCTCTAACCCTAGCTCCCTAACCCTAACCCTAACTCTCTAACCCTAACCCTAACTCTCTAACCCTAACTCCCTAACCCTAACCCTAACTCTCTAACCCTAACTCCCTAACCCTAACTCTCTAACCCTAACCCTAACTCCCTAACCCTCTATCTAACCCTAACCCCAAACCCTAACCCTACCCTAACCCTCTAACCATAACACTCTAACCTTAATCCTAACCCCCTAACCCCCTAACCCTAACCCCCTAACTCTAACCCTAACACTAACCCTACCCTAACCCTCTAACCTTAACCCTAACACTAACCCTCTAACACTAACCCTAACCCCCTATCCCAAACCCTCTAACCCTAACCCTTACTCTCTAACCCAAACCCTAACCCCTAAACCTATCCCTAACCCTAAGCCCTAACCCTAACCCTAACCCCCCAAACCCCAACCCTAACCCTAACCCCCTAACCTTTACTTTAACCCCCTAACCCTAACCCTCACCCTAACCCCTAACCCATAAACCTAACCCTAAGCCCTAACCCAAACCCCCAAACCCCAACCCTAACCCCCTAACCTTAACCCCCTAACTCTAACCCTCACTCTAATCCCTAACCCTAACCCTCTAACCCTAACCATCTAACCCTAACCCGAACCCTCTAACCCTAACCCCCTAACCCTAACCCTCTAACCCTAACTCTCTATCCCTAACCCTAACTCTCTAACTCTAACTCCTTAACCCTAACCCTAACTCTCTAACCCTAACCCTATCTCTCTAACCCTAACTCTTAACCCTACCCTACCTCTCTAACCCTAATTCCTTAACCCTAACCCTGTATCTAACCATAACCCTAACCCCAAGCCCTAACCTTAACCCTATCCCTCTAACCCTAACACTCTAACCTTAACTCTAACCCCCTAACCCTCTAACTCTAACCCTAACCCTGTCCTAACCCTCTAACCCTAACCCTCTAACACTAACCCTAACACTAACCCTCTAACCCTAACCCTAACCCCCTAACCCCATAACCCTAACCCTCTAACCCTAACCCTAACTCTCTAACCCTAACCCCAACCCTAACTCTTTAACCCTAACCCTAACTCTCTAACCCTAACCCTAACTCCCTAACCCTAACCCTCTAACACTCTAACCCAAACCCCCTAACCCCCTAACCCCTTAACCCTAATCCTAAATTCTAACCCATAATCCTTAACCTAACCTTAACCCTAACCCCACCCTTACCCCTAACCCCCTAAAACTAAATTCTAACCCTAACACTCTAACACTAACCCCCTAACCCTAACCCTCTAACCCTAACCCTAACTCTCTAACCCTAACTCCCTAATCCTAACCCTAACTCTTTAACCCTAACTCTCTAACCCTAACCCTAACCCTCTAACCCTAACACTCTAACCCTGACCCTAACCCCCTAAAGTTAACCCTAACCCCCTAACCCCTTAACCCTAACCTTAACACTAACCCTACCCTAACCCTCTAACCCTAACACTCTAACCCTGACCCTTTAACCCTAACCCTCTAACCCTAACCCTAACCCTACCCTAACCCTAACTCTCTTACCCTAACCTAAACTCCCTAACCCTAACCCTCTAACCCTAACCCTCACCTTAACCCCTAACCCTCTAACCCTAACCCTCTAACCCTAACCCTGACCATCTAACTCTAATCCTAACCTTAACCCTCTAACCCTAACCCTAACCCCCTAACCCTAACCCTCTAACCCTAACCCTAACCCCCTAACCCCCTAACCCTAACCCTCTAACCCTAACCCTAACCCGAACTCTCTAACCCTAACCCTAACTCTCTAACCCTAACCCCAACCCTAACTCTTTAACCCTAACCCTAACTCTCTAACCCTAACCCTAACTCCCTAACCCTAACCCTCTAACACTCTAACCCAAACCCCCTAACCCCCTAACCCCTTAACCCTAACCCTAAATTCTAACCCATAATCCTTAACCTAACCTTAACCCTAACCCCACCCTTACCCCTAACCCCCTAAAACGAAATTCTAACCCTAACACTCTAACACTAACCCCCTAACCCTAACCCTCTAACCCTAACCCTAACTCTCTAACCCTAACTCCCTAATCCTAACCCTAACTCTTTAACCCTAACTCTCTAACCCTAACCCTAACCCTCTAACCCTAACACTCTAACCCTGACCCTAACCCCCTAAAGTTAACCCTAACCCCCTAACCCCTTAACCCTAACCTTAACACTAACCCTACCCTAACCCTCTAACCCTAACACTCTAACCCTGACCCTTTAACCCTAACCCTCTAACCCTAACCCTAACCCTAACCCTACCCTAACCCTTACCCTAACTCTCTTACCCTAACCAAAACTCCCTAACCCTAACCCTCTAACCCTAACCCTCACCTTAACCCCTAACCCTCTAACCCTAACCCTCTAACCCTAACCGTGACCATCTAACTCTAAACCTAACCTTAACCCTCTAACCCTAACCCTAACCCCCTAACCCTAACCCTCTAACCCTAACCCTAACCCCCTAACCCCCTAACCCTAACCCTCTAACCCTAACCCTAACCCGAACTCTCTAACCCTAACCCTAACTCTCTAACCCTAACTCCCTAACCCTAACTCTCTAACCCTAACCCTAACTCTCTAACCCTAACCCTAACTCCCTTACCCTAACCCTGTATCTAACCCTAACCCTAACTCCAAACCCTAACCCTAACCCTCTATTCCTAACACTCTAACCTTAACCCTAACCCCCTAACCCCCCTAACCCTAACCCCCTAACCCCCTAACTCTAAACCTAACCCTCTAACCCTAACCCTCAAACCCTAACCCTAACCCCCTAACCCTCTAACCCTAACCCTAACCCTCTAACCCTCACCCTAACCCCTAACCCCTAACCCTCTAACCCTAACCCTCTATCCCTAACCCTAACCCTAACCCTCACCCTAACCCCCTAACACTAACCCTCTAACCTTAACTCTCTAACCCAAACTCCCTAATCCTAACCCTAACTCTTTAACCCTAACCCTAACTCTCTAAACCTAACCCTGACTCCCTAACCCTCTAACCCTAACACTCTAACCCTAACCCTAACCCCCTAACCCCCTAACCATAACCCTACCCTAACCCTAACCCTCTAACCCTAACCCTCTAACCCTAACCCTACCCTAACCCTAACTCTCTTACCCTAACCCTAACTCCCTGACCCTAACCCTCTAACCCTAACCCCCTAACCCCCTAATTCCCTAACCCTAACCCCTAACCCTAGCCCTAACCCTAACCCTGACCCTAACCCTAACCCTAACCCTAAATTCTAACCCCTAATCATTAACCTAACCCTAACCCTTGCCCCCTAACCCCCTGGCCCCCTAACCCTAACCCTCTAACCATAACCCTCTAACCCTAACCCTAACCCTAACTCTCTAACCCTAACTCCCTAACATTTTAACCCTAACCCTAACTCTCTTACCCTAACCCTAACCTGACCCTAACCTCTAACCCCCTAAAACTAAATTCTAACCCTAACCCTAACCCTAACCCTCTAACCCTAACCCCCTAACCCTAACCCTATGGCCCTAACCCTAACCCTAACCCTATGGCCCTTATTCTAACCTTAACCCTAACCCCTATCCCAAAACCTAACCCCATCCCTAACCCTAACCCTAACCCTAGCCCTAACCCTAGCCCTAGCACTAACCCTTATCCTAACCCTCTAACCCTAACCCTAAACCTCTAACCCTAACCCTCTAACCCTAACCATTTAACCCTAACCATTTAACCCTAACCCTCTAACCCTAACCCTCTAACCCCCTAACCCTAACCCTAAGCCCTAACTCTAAACCTAACCCTAACTCTAACACTAACTCTAACCCTAACCCTAACCCTCTAACCCAAAACCCTAACCCTAACCATAACCCTAACCCCTAACCCCTAACCCCTAACCCCTAACTCTAACCCCAAACCCCTAACCCTAACCCTAAGCCCTAACCCCCAAACCCCAACCCTTACTCCCTAACCTTAACCCCCTAACCCTATTCCTCACCCTAACCCCTAACCCCTAAACCTTACCCTAAGCCCTAACCCAAACCCCCAAACACCAACCCTTACCCTAACCCTAACCCCCTAACCTTAACCCCCTAACCCTAACCCTCACTCTAACCCCTAACCCCTAACCCCTAACCCCTAACCCTAACCCCCTAACCCTAACCCTCTAACCCTAACCCCCTAACCCTCTAACCCTAACCCTAACTCTCTAACCCTAACCCTAACTCTCTAACCCTAGCTCCCTAACCCTAACCCTAACTCTCTAACCCTAACCCTAACTCTCAAACCCTAACTCCCTAACCCTAACTCTCTAACCCTAACCCTAACTCCCTAACCCTCTATCTAACCCTAACCCTAACCCCAAACCCTAACCCTACCCTAACCCTCTAACCCTAACACTCTAACCTTAACCCTAACCCCCTAACCCCCTAACCCCCTAACTCTAACCCTAACACTAACCCTACCCTAACCCTCTAACCTTAACCCTAACACTAACCCTCTAACACTAACCCTAACCCCCTATCCGTAACCCTCTAACCCTAACCCTTACTCTCTAACCCTAACCCTAACCCTAACCCTAACCCCAAACCCCTACACCTATCCCTAACCCTAACCCTAAGCCCCAAACCCCAACCCTAACCCTAACCCCCTAACCCCCTAACCTAAACTTTAACCCACTAACCCTCACCCTAACCCCTAACCCCTAAACCTAACCCTAAGCCCTAACCCAAACCCCCAAACCCCAACCCTAACCCTAACCTTAACCCCCTAACCCTAACCCTCACTCTAATCCCTAACCCTAACCCTCTAACCCTAACCCTAACCATCTAACCCTAACCCTAAACCCTAACCTGAACCCTCTAACCCCAACCCTAACCCCCTAACCCTAACCCTCTAACCCTAACTCTCTATCCCTAACCCTAACTCTCTAACTCCTTAACCCTAACCCTAACTCTTAACCCTAACCCTATCTCTCTAACCCTAATTCCTTAACCCTAACCCTTTATCTAACCATAACCCTAACCCCAAACCCTAACCTTAACCCTATCCCTCTAACCCTAACACTCTAACCTTAACTCTAACCCCCTAACCCCCTAACTCTAACCCTAACCCTGCCCTAACCCTCTAACCCTAACCCTCTAACGCTAACCCTAACACTAACCCTCTAACCCTAACCCCCTAACCCCATAACCCTAACCCTCTAAACCTAACCCTAACTCTCTAACCCTAACCCCAACCCTAACTCTTTAACCCTAACCCTAACTCTCTAACCCTAACCCTCTAACACTCTAACCCTAACCCTAACCCCCTAAACCCCTTACCCCTTAACCCTAACTCTAAATTCTAACCCATAACCCTTAACCTAACCTTAACCCTAACCCCACCCTTACCCCTAACCCCCTAAAACTAAATTCTAACCCTAACACTCTAACACTAACCCCCTAACCCCTAACCCTAACCATCTAACCCCAACCCTCACCCTAACTATAACCCTAACCAAAACCCTCTATCCCTAATCCTAACCCTAACCTTAACCGTCTAACCCTAATCTTAACCCTCAAACCCTAACCCCAACCCTCTAACCCGAATCCTCTAACCCTAACCCTAACCCTTAACCCTAACCCTAACCCCTAACCCTAACACTAACCCCTAACCCTAACCCCTAAACCTAACTCTGACCCTAACCCTAAGCCCTAACACTAACCCTAACCCCCAATCCCCAAGCCTAACCCTAACCCCCTAACCCCCTAACCCTTACCCTCACCCTAACCCTAACCCCTAACCCCAAACCCCTAACTCTAACCCTCTAACCCTCTAACCCTAACCCTCTAACCCTAACCCTCTATCCCTAAACCTCACCCTAACCCCTAACCCCTAACCCAAACCCTCTAACCCTAACCTTCTAGCCCTAAAACTAGCCATCTAACCCTAACCCTAACCCTAACCCTCTAACCCTAACCCCCTAACCCTAACCCTCTAACCCTAACTCTCTAACCCTAGCCCTAACTCTCTAACCCTAACTCCCTAACCCTAACATTAACTATCTAACCCTAACCCTAACTCCCTAACCCTAACCCTGTATCTAACCCTAACCCTAACCCCAAACCCTAACCCTCTATTCCTAACACTCTAACCTTAACCCCCTAACCCCCCTAACCGCCTAACCAACTAACCCCCTAACCCTCTAACCCTAACCCTCTAACCCTAACCATAAACCCCTAACCCTCTCACCCTAACCCCTAACACTAACCCTAATCCTCTAACCTAAACCCTCTAACCCTAACCCTAACCCTCTATCCTTAACCTTCACCCTAACCCCCTAACCCTAACCCTCTTACCCTAACCTTAACTCTCTAACCCTAACTCTATAACCCTAACTCCCTAACCCTCACCCTAATCCCCTAACCCTAACCTTCTAACTGTAACCCTAACTCTCTAACCCTAACTCTTTAACCCTAACCCTAACTCACTAACCCTAACCCTAACCCTAACCACTTACTCTAACCCTAACACTAAACCTAACCCCTAACCCTAACCCTAAATTCTAACCCCTAACCCTTAACCTAACCTAACCCTAACTCTCTAACCCTAACTCTCTAACCCTAACCCTAACTCCCTAGCCCTAACCCTAACTCTCTAACACTAACCCTAACCCCTAACGCTAACCCTAACCCTAAATTCTAACCCCTAACCCTTAACCTAACCCTAACTCTCTAACCCTAACTCTCTAACCCAAACCCTAACTCTACATAGTTACATAGTTACATAGTTACATAGTAGGTGAGGTTGACTAAAGACAGTAGTCCATCCAGTTCAACCTGTGTAGGTGTGTGTGACTGTAATCATCTAACATAGCCTTTAATCTCCTGATCCTTGAGATGCAAGTCTAAGAACTCTCTAACCCTAACCCTAACTCCCTAACCCTAACCCTGTATCTAACCCTAATTCTAACCCTAACCCTTACCCCAAACCCTAACCCTCTATTCCTAATACTCTAACCTTAACCCTAACCCCCTAACCCCCCTAACCCTAACCCCCTAACCCTAAACCTAACCCTCTAACCCTAACCCTCTATCCCTAACCCTAACCCTAACCCTCTAACCCTAACCCCCTAACCTTCTAACCCTAACCCTCTAACCCTAACCCTAACCCTCTAACCCTCAACCTAACCCCTAACCCTAATCCTCTAACCCTAACCCTCTAACCCTAACCCTAACCCTCTATCCCTAACCCTAACCCTCACCCTAACCCCCTAACCCTAACCCTCTAACCCTAACCCTAACTCTCTAACCCTAACTCCCTAATCCTAACCCTAACTCTTTAACCCTAACTCTCTAACCCTAACCCTAACCCTCTATCCTTAACCTTCACCCTAACCCCCTAACCCTAACCCTCTTACCCTAACCCTAACTCTCTAACCCTAACTCTATAACCCTAACTCCCTAACCCTCACCCTAATCCCCTAACCCTAACCTTCTAACTGTAACCCTAACTCTCTAACCCTAACTCTTTAACCCTAACCCTAACTCACTAACCCTAACCCTAACCCTAACCACTTACTCTAACCCTAACACTAAACCTAACCCCTAACCCTAACCCTAAATTCTAACCCCTAACCCTTAACCTAACCTAACCCTAACTCTCTAACCCTAACTCTCTAACCCTAACCCTAACTCCCTAGCCCTAACCCTAACTCTCTAACACTAACCCTAACCCCTAACGCTAACCCTAACCCTAAATTCTAACCCCTAACCCTTAACCTAACCCTAACTCTCTAACCCTAACTCTCTAACCCAAACCCTAACTCTACATAGTTACATAGTTACATAGATACATAGTAGGTGAGGTTGACTAAAGACAGTAGTCCATCCAGTTCAACCTGTGTAGGTGTGTGTGACTGTAATCATCTAACATAGCCTTTAATCTCCTGATCCTTGAGATGCAAGTCTAAGAACTCTCTAACCCTAACCCTAACTCCCTAACCCTAACCCTGTATCTAACCCTAATTCTAACCCTAACCCTTACCCCAAACCCTAACCCTCTATTCCTAATACTCTAACCTTAACCCTAACCCCCTAACCCCCCTAACCCTAACCCCCTAACCCTAAACCTAACCCCCTAACCCTAACCCTCTATCCCTAACCCTAACCCTAACCCTCTAACCCTAACCCCCTAACCTTCTAACCCTAACCCTCTAACCCTAACCCTAACCCTCTAACCCTCAACCTAACCCCTAACCCTAATCCTCTAACCCTAACCCTCTAACCCTAACCCTAACCCTCTATCCCTAACCCTAACCCTCACCCTAACCCCCTAACCCTAACCCTCTAACCCTAACCCTAACTCTCTAACCCTACCTCCCTAATCCTAACCCTAACTCTTTAACCCTAACTCTCTAACCCTAACCCTAACCCTCTAACCCTTACCCTAACCCTCTAACCCTAATACTCTAACCCTAACCCCCTAAAGTTAACCCTAACCCCCTAACCCCCTAACCCTAACCCTAACCTTAACACTAACCCTACCGTAACCCTCTAACCCTAACCCTTTAACCCTGACCCTTTAACCCTAACCCTCTAACCCTAACCCTAACCATACCCTAACCCTAACCCTAACTCTCTTACCCTAACCCTAACTCCCTAACCCTAACCCTCTAACCCTAACCCTCACCTTAACCCCTAACCCTAACCCTCTAACCCTAACCCTCTAACCCTAACCCTGACTATCTAACTCTAACCCTAACCTTAACCCTCTAACCCTAACCCTAACCCCCTAACCCTAACCCTCTAACCCTAACCCTCTAACTCCCTAACCCTAATCCTAACCCTAAGCCCTAACTCTAACCCTAACCCTAACCCTCTAACCCAAAACCCTAACCCTAACCCTAACCATAACCCTAACCCCTAACCCTAACCTCTAACCCTAACCCCTAACCCTAACCCTAAGCCCTAACCCCCAAACCCCAACCCTAACCCCCTAACCTTAATCCCCTAACCCTAACCCTCACCCTAACCCCTAACCCCTAAACCTTAACCTAAGCCCTAACCCAAACCCCCAAACCCCAACCCCAACCCTAACCCCCTAACCTTAACCCCCTAACCCTAACCCTCACTCTAACCCCTAACCCCTAACCCTAACTCTCTAACCCTAACTCCCTAACCCTAACCCTAACTCTCTAACCCTAACTCCCTAACCCTAACTCTCTAACCCTAACCCTAACTCCCTAACCCTCTATCTAACCCTAACCCCAAACCCTAACCCTACCCTAACCCTCTAACCATAACACTCTAACCTTAACCCTAACCCCCTAACCCTAACCCCCTAACTCTAACCCTAACACTAACCCTACCCTAACCCTCTAACCTTAACCCTAACACTAACCCTCTAACACTAACCCTAACCCCCTATCCCAAACCCTCTAACCCTAACCCTTACTCTCTAACCCTAACCCTAACCCCTAAACCTATCCCTAACCCTAAGCCCTAACCCTAACCCTAACCCCCCAAACCCCAACCCTAACCCTAACCCCCTAACCTTTACTTTAACCTCCTAACCCTAACCCTCACCCTAACCCCTAACCCATAAACCTAACCCTAAGCCCTAACCCAAACCCCCAAACCCCAACCCTAACCCCCTAACCTTAACCCCCTAACTCTAACCCTCACTCTAATCCCTAACCCTAACCCTCTAACCCTAACCATCTAACCCTAACCCGAACCCTCTAACCCTAACCCCCTAACCCTAACCCTCTAACCCTAACCCTAACTCTCTATCCCTAACCCTAACTCTCTAACTCTAACTCCTTAACCCTAACCCTAACTCTCTAACCCTAACCCTATCTCTCTAACCCTAACTCTTAACCCTACCCTACCTCTCTAACCCTAATTCCTTAACCCTAACCCTGTATCTAACCATAACCCTAACCCCAAGCCCTAACCTTAACCCTATCCCTCTAACCCTAACACTCTAACCTTAAATCTAACCCCCTAACCCTCTAACTCTAACCCTAACGCTGCCCTAACCCTCTAACCCTAACCCTCTAACACTAACCCTAACACTAACCCTCTAACCCTAACCCTAACCCCCTAACCCCATAACCCTAACTCTCTAACCCTAACCCCAACCCTAACTCTTTAACCCTAACCCTAACTCTCTAACCCTAACCCTAACTCCCTAACCCTAACCCTCTAACACTCTAACCCAAACCCCCTAACCCCCTAACCCCTTAACCCTAATCCTAAATTCTAACCCATAATCCTTAACCTAACCTTAACCCTAACCCCACCCTTACCCCTAACCCCCTAAAACTAAATTCTAACCCTAACACTCTAACACTAACCCCCTAACCCTAACCCTCTAACCCTAACCCTAACTCTCTAACCCTAACTCCCTAATCCTAACCCTAACTCTTTAACCCTAACTGTCTAACCCTAACCCTAACCCTAACCCTCTAACCCTAACACTCTAACCCTGACCCTAACCCCCTAAAGTTAACCCTAACCCCCTAACCCCTTAACCCTAACCTTAACACTAACCCTACCCTAACCCTCTAACCCTAACACTCTAACCCTGACCCTTTAACCCTAACCCTCTAACCCTAACCCTAACCCTACCCTAACCCTAACTCTCTTACCCTAACCTAAACTCCCTAACCCTAACCCTCTAACCCTAACCCTCACCTTAACCCCTAACCCTAACCCTCTAACCCTCTAACCCTAACCCTGACCATCTAACTCTAATCCTAACCTTAACCCTCTAACCCTAACCCTAACCCCCTAACCCTAACCCTTTAACCCTAACCCTAACCCCCTAACCCCCTAACCCTAACCCTCTAACCCTAACCCTAACCCGAACTCTCTAACCCTAACCCTAACTCTCTAACCCTAACCCCAACCCTAACTCTTTAATCCTAACCCTAACTCTCTAACCCTAACCCTAACTCCCTAACCCTAACCCTCTAACACTCTAACCCAAACCCCCTAACCCCCTAACCCCTTAACCCTAACCCTAAATTCTAACCCATAATCCTTAACCTAACCTTAACCCTAACCCCACCCTTACCCCTAACCCCCTAAAACGAAATTCTAACCCTAACACTCTAACACTAACCCCCTAACCCTAACCCTAACCCTAACTCTCTAACCCTAACTCCCTAATCCTAACCCTAACTCTTTAACCCTAACTCTCTAACCCTAACCCTAACCCTCTAACCCTAACACTCTAACCCTGACCCTAACCCCCTAAAGTTAACCCTAACCCCCTAACCCCTTAACCCTAACCTTAACACTAACCCTACCCTAACCCTCTAACCCTAACACTCTAACCCTGACCCTTTAACCCTAACCCTCTAACCCTAACCCTAACCCTACCCTAACCCTTACCCTAACTCTCTTACCCTAACCAAAACTCCCTAACCCTAACCCTCTAACCCTAACCCTCACCTTAACCCCTAACCCTCTAACCCTAACCCTCTAACCCTAACCGTGACCATCTAACTCTAAACCTAACCTTCACCCTCTAACCCTAACCCTAACCCCCTAACCCTAACCCTCTAACCCTAACCCTAACCCCCTAACCCCCTAACCCTAACCCTCTAACCCTAACCCTAACCCGAACTCTCTAACCCTAACCCTAACTCTCTAACCCTAACTCCCTAACCCTAACTCTCTAACCCTAACCCTAACTCTCTAACCCTAACCCTAACTCCCTTACCCTAACCCTATATCTAACCCTAACCCTAACTCCAAACCCTAACCCTAACCCTCTATTCCTAACACTCTAACCTTAACCCTAACCCCCTAACCCCCCTAACCCTAACCCTAACCCCCTAACCCCCTAACTCTAAACCTAACCCTCTAACCCTAACCCTCTAACCCTAACCCTAACCCCCTAACCCTCTAACCCTAACCCTAACCCTCTAACCCTCACCCTAACCCCTAACCCCTAACCCTCTAACCCTAACCCTCTATCCCTAACCCTAACCCTAACCCTCACCCTAACCCCCTAACACTAACCCTCTAACCCTAACTCTCTAACCCAAACTCCCTAATCCTAACCCTAACTCTTTAACCCTAACCCTAACTCTCTAAACCTAACCCTAACTCCCTAACCCTCTAACCCTAACACTCTAACCCTAACCCTAACCCCCTAACCATAACCCTACCCTAACCCTAACCCTCTAACCCTAACCCTCTAACCCTAACCCTACCCTAACCCTAACTCTCTTACCCTAACCCTAACTCCCTGACCCTAACCCTCTAACCCTAACCCCCTAACCCCCTAACCCCCTAATTCCCTAACCCTAACCCCTAACCCTAGCCCTAACCCTAACCCTGACCCTAACCCTAACCCTAACCCTAAATTCTAACCCCTAATCCTTAACCTAACCCTAACCCTTGCCCCCTAACCCCCTGGCCCCCTAACCCTAACCCTCTAACCATAACCCTCTAACCCTAACCCTAACCCTAACTCTCTAACCCTAACTCCCTAACATTTTAACCCTAACCCTAACTCTCTTACCCTAACCCTAACCTGACCCTAACCTCTAACCCCCTAAAACTAAATTCTAACCCTAACCCTAACCCTAACCCTAACCCTCTAACCCTAACCCCCTAACCCTAACCCTATGGCCCTAACCCTAACCCTAACCCTATGGCCCTTATTCTAACCTTAACCCTAAACCCTATCCCAAAACCTAACCCCATCCCTAACCCTAACCCTAGCCCTAACCCTAGCCCTAGCACTAACCCATATCCTAACCCTCTAACCCTAACCCTAACCCTCTAACCCTAACCATTTAACCCTAACCATTTAACCCTAACCCTCTAACCCTAACCCTCTAACCCCCTAACCCTAACCCTAAGCCCTAACTCTAAACCTAACCCTAACTCTAACACTAACTCTAACCCTAACCCTAACCCTCTAACCCAAAACCCTAACCCTAACCATAACCCTAACCCCTAACCCCTAACCCCTAACTCTAACCCCAAACCCCTAACCCTAACCCTAAGCCCTAACCCCCAAACCCCAACCCTTACTCCCTAACCTTAACCCCCTAACCCTATTCCTCACCCTAACCCCTAACCCCTAAACCTTACCCTAAGCCCTAACCCAAACCCCCAAACACCAACCCTTACCCTAACCCTAACCCCCTAACCTTAACCCCCTAACCCTAACCCTCACTCTAACCCCTAACCCCTAACCCCTAACCCTAACCCTCTAACCCTAACCCTCTAACCCTAACCCCCTAACCCTCTAACCCTAACCCTAACTCTCTAACCCTAACCCTAACTCTCTAACCCTAGCTCCCTAACCCTAACCCTAACTTTAACTCTCAAACCCTAACTCCCTAACCCTAACTCTCTAACCCTAACCCTAACTCCCTAACCCTCTATCTAACCCTAACCCTAACCCCAAACCCTAACCCTACCCTAACCCTCTAACCCTAACACTCTAACCTTAACCCTAACCCCCTAACCCCCTAACCCCCTAACTCTAACCCTAACACTAACCCTACCCTAACCCTCTAACCTTAACCCTAACACTAACCCTCTAACACTAACCCTAACCCCCTATCCGTAACCCTCTAACCCTAACCCTTACTCTCTAACCCTAACCCTAACCCTAACCCCAAACCCCTACACCTATCCCTAACCCTAACCCTAAGCCCCAAACCCCAACCCTAACCCTAACCCCCTAACCTTAACTTTAACCCCCTAACCCTCACCCTAACCCCTAAACCTAACCCTAAGCCCCTAACCCAAACCCCCAAACCCCAACCCTAACCCTAACCCCCTAACCTTAACCCCCTAACCCTAACCCTCACTCTAATCCCTAACCCTAACCCTCTAACCCTAACCCTAACCATCTAACCCTAACCCTAAACCCTAACCTGAACCCTCTAACCCCAACCCTAACCCCCTAACCCTAACCCTCTAACCCTAACTCTCTATCCCTAACCCTAACTCTCTAACTCCTTAACCCTAACCCTAACTCTTAACCCTAACCCTATCTCTCTAACCCTAATTCCTTAACCCTAACCCTTTATCTAACCATAAACCCTAACCCCAAACCCTAACCTTAACCCTATCCCTCTAACCC
>NW_028119638.1:0-60234 GCF_965119305.1 Pelophylax lessonae
AATGAAAAAAAATATGTATATTTTTAATAAAATACTAAAGAAAGAACAAAAATGACAATTCATTTAATTAAAATGACCATAGCTAAGTACAATACCTCTTACTGGAAAAGAGCAGCTGAAAATCATTACACCTCCATCCCCTTGGTAAATGCAGCATATAGATAGGAAGGGATTTTATGTATGGGGCATGGCCTGTAAAGCACACTGCCTTTGAAATCCCTAATTTCCTTTTGGGACTTTATGTGAGACAAGCAGGTCATGCTATTGGTCTCCATCCCTGTATATGGAAAACACTAAGGTCAAATCAAAACTGCATCCACCAAGAACGCACGAAAATCGCACGGTGGGACTTTATATGAGCCACCAAGCTGTAAGCAAGGCGTCTCCATCCCTGGTTGGCTTTCCACTTCCATAGGTATCAGAACATATGTGCAAAAAAAAAAAAAAATTCCAAAATGCCAAATACTCCGGGGCTTAAGTGGTTAATTTAATGAAAAAAAAATATGTATATTTTTAATAAAATACTAAAGAAAGAACAAAAATGACAATTCATTTAATTAAAATGACCATAGCTAAGTACAATACCTTTTCACTATGGCACTGCATACTTGAAGATTTAGGGAAGTTTTGCAGCTTATTTAAGTGCAGTAGTTCGCTGGTACAATGGTTAGTGGTCTTGCCTCCCATACAGAGTGTGACAGGTTCGAATCCTGGCTACTGCAAGTAAAAAATTTTTTTTTTTTTTTTTTTTAAGTTTTTTAACAGTTTTTATAATATCTTGTTTTTTTGAAAAAAAAATGTATATTTTTAATAAAATACTAAAGAAAGAACAAAAATGACAATTCATTTAATTAAAATGACCATAGCTAAGTACAATACCTCTTCCTGGAAAAGAGCAGCTGAAAATCATTACACCTCCATCCCCTTGGTGAATGCAGCATATAGATAGGAAGGGATTTTATGTATGGGGCATGGCCTGTAAAGCACACTGCCTTTGAAATCCCTAATTTCCTTTTGGGACTTTATGTGAGACAAGCAGGTCATGCTATTGGTCTCCATCCCTGTATATGGAAAACACTAAGGTCAAATCAAAACTGCATCCACCAAGAACGCACGAAAATCGCACGGTGGGACTTTATATGAGCCACCAAGCTGTAAGCAAGGCGTCTCCATCCCTGGTTGGCTTTCCACTTCCATAGGTATCAGAACATATGTGCAAAAAAAAAAAAAATTCCAAAATGCCAAATACTCCGGGGCTTAAGTGGTTAATTTAATGAAAAAAAATATGTATATTTTTAATAAAATATTAAAGAAAGAACAAAAATGACAATTCATTTAATTAAAATGACCATAGCTAAGTACAATACCTCTTACTGGAAAAGAGCAGCTGAAAATCATTACACCTCCATCCCCTTGGTAAATGCAGCATATAGATAGGAAGGGATTTTATGTATGGGGCATGGCCTGTAAAGCACACTGCCTTTGAAATCCCTAATTTCCTTTTGGGACTTTATGTGAGACAAGCAGGTCATGCTATTGGTCTCCATCCCTGTATATGGAAAACACTAAGGTCAAATCAAAACTGCATCCACCAAGAACGCACGAAAATCGCACGGTGGGACTTTATATGAGCCACCAAGCTGTAAGCAAGGCGTCTCCATCCCTGGTTGGCTTTCCACTTCCATAGGTATCAGAACATATGTGCAAAAAAAAAAAAAAATTCCAAAATGCCAAATACTCCGGGGCTTAAGTGGTTAATTTAATGAAAAAAAAATATGTATATTTTTAATAAAATACTAAAGAAAGAACAAAAATGACAATTCATTTAATTAAAATGACCATAGCTAAGTACAATACCTCTTACTGGAAAAGAGCAGCTGAAAATCATTACACCTCCATCCCCTTGGTGAATGCAGCATATAGATAGGAAGGGATTTTATGTATGGGGCATGGCCTGTAAAGCACACTGCCTTTGAAATCCCTAATTTCCTTTTGGGACTTTATGTGAGACAAGCAGGTCATGCTATTGGTCTCCATCCCTGTATATGGAAAACACTAAGGTCAAATCAAAACTGCATCCACCAAGAACGCACGAAAATCGCACGGTGGGACTTTATATGAGCCACCAAGCTGTAAGCAAGGCGTCTCCATCCCTGGTTGGCTTTCCACTTCCATAGGTATCAGAACATATGTGCAAAAAAAAAAAAATCCAAAATGCCAAATACTCCGGGGCTTAAGTGGTTAATTTAATGAAAAAAAAATATGTATATTTTTAATAAAATACTAAAGAAAGAACAAAAATGACAATTCATTTAATTAAAATGACCATAGCTAAGTACAATACCTCTTCCTGGAAAAGAGCAGCTGAAAATCATTACACCTCCATCCCCTTGGTGAATGCAGCATATAGATAGGAAGGGATTTTATGTATGGGGCATGGCCTGTAAAGCACACTGCCTTTGAAATCCCTAATTTCCTTTTGGGACTTTATGTGAGACAAGCAGGTCATGCTATTGGTCTCCATCCCTGTATATGGAAAACACTAAGGTCAAATCAAAACTGCATCCACCAAGAACGCACGAAAATCGCACGGTGGGACTTTATATGAGCCACCAAGCTGTAAGCAAGGCGTCTCCATCCCTGGTTGGCTTTCCACTTCCATAGGTATCAGAACATATGTGCAAAAAAAAAAAAAATTCCAAAATGCCAAATACTCCGGGGCTTAAGTGGTTAATTTAATGAAAAAAAATATGTATATTTTTAATAAAATACTAAAGAAAGAACAAAAATGACAATTCATTTAATTAAAATGACCATAGCTAAGTACAATACCTCTTACTGGAAAAGAGCAGCTGAAAATCATTACACCTCCATCCCCTTGGTAAATGCAGCATATAGATAGGAAGGGATTTTATGTATGGGGCATGGCCTGTAAAGCACACTGCCTTTGAAATCCCTAATTTCCTTTTGGGACTTTATGTGAGACAAGCAGGTCATGCTATTGGTCTCCATCCCTGTATATGGAAAACACTAAGGTCAAATCAAAACTGCATCCACCAAGAACGCACGAAAATCGCACGGTGGGACTTTATATGAGCCACCAAGCTGTAAGCAAGGCGTCTCCATCCCTGGTTGGCTTTCCACTTCCATAGGTATCAGAACATATGTGCAAAAAAAAAATAAATTCCAAAATGCCAAATACTACGGGGCTTAAGTGGTTAATTTAATGAAAAAAAAATATGTATATTTTTAATAAAATACTAAAGAAAGAACAAAAATGACAATTCATTTAATTAAAATGACCATAGCTAAGTACAATACCTCTTACTGGAAAAGAGCAGCTGAAAATCATTACACCTCCATCCCCTTGGTAAATGCAGCATATAGATAGGAAGGGATTTTATGTATGGGGCATGGCCTGTAAAGCACACTGCCTTTGAAATCCCTAATTTCCTTTTGGGACTTTATGTGAGACAAGCAGGTCATGCTATTGGTCTCCATCCCTGTATATGGAAAACACTAAGGTCAAATCAAAACTGCATCCACCAAGAACGCACGAAAATCGCACGGTGGGACTTTATATGAGCCACCAAGCTGTAAGCAAGGCGTCTCCATCCCTGGTTGGCTTTCCACTTCCATAGGTATCAGAACATATGTGCAAAAAAAAAAAAAAATTCCAAAATGCCAAATACTCCGGGGCTTAAGTGGTTAATTTAATGAAAAAAAAATATGTATATTTTTAATAAAATACTAAAGAAAGAACAAAAATGACAATTCATTTAATTAAAATGACCATAGCTAAGTACAATACCTTTTCACTATGGCACTGCATAATTGAAGATTTAGGGAAGTTTTGCAGCTTATTTAAGTGCAGTAGTTCGCTGGTACAATGGTTAGCGGTCTTGCCTCCCATACAGAGTGTGACAGGTTCGAATCCTGGCTACTGCAAGTAAAAAATTTTTTTTTTTTTTTTTTTTTTTAAGTTTTTTAACAGTTTTTATAATATCTTGTTTTTCTGAAAAAAAAATGTATATTTTTAATAAAATACTAAAGAAAGAACAAAAATGACAATTCATTTAATAAAAATGACCATAGCTAAGTACAATACCTCTTCCTGGAAAAGAGCAGCTGAAAATCATTACACCTCCATCCCCTTGGTGAATGCAGCATATAGATAGGAAGGGATTTTATGTATGGGGCATGGCCTGTAAAGCACACTGCCTTTGAAATCCCTAATTTCCTTTTGGGACTTTATGTGAGACAAGCAGGTCATGCTATTGGTCTCCATCCCTGTATATGGAAAACACTAAGGTCAAATCAAAACTGCATCCACCAAGAACGCACGAAAATCGCACGGTGGGACTTTATATGAGCCACCAAGCTGTAAGCAAGGTGTCTCCATCCCTGGTTGGCTTTCCACTTCCATAGGTATCAGAACATATGTGCAAAAAAAAAAAAAATTCCAAAATGCCAAATACTCCGGGGCTTAAGTGGTTAATTTAATGAAAAAAAATATGTATATTTTTAATAAAATACTAAAGAAAGAACAAAAATGACAATTCATTTAATTAAAATGACCATAGCTAAGTACAATACCTCTTACTGGAAAAGAGCAGCTGAAAATCATTACACCTCCATCCCCTTGGTAAATGCAGCATATAGATAGGAAGGGATTTTATGTATGGGGCATGGCCTGTAAAGCACACTGCCTTTGAAATCCCTAATTTCCTTTTGGGACTTTATGTGAGACAAGCAGGTCATGCTATTGGTCTCCATCCCTGTATATGGAAAACACTAAGGTCAAATCAAAACTGCATCCACCAAGAACGCACGAAAATCGCACGGTGGGACTTTATATGAGCCACCAAGCTGTAAGCAAGGCGTCTCCATCCCTGGTTGGCTTTCCACTTCCATAGGTATCAGAACATATGTGCAAAAAAAAAAAAAAATTCCAAAATGCCAAATACTCCGGGGCTTAAGTGGTTAATTTAATGAAAAAAAAATATGTATATTTTTAATAAAATACTAAAGAAAGAACAAAAATGACAATTCATTTAATTAAAATGACCATAGCTAAGTACAATACCTCTTACTGGAAAAGAGCAGCTGAAAATCATTACACCTCCATCCCCTTGGTGAATGCAGCATATAGATAGGAAGGGATTTTATGTATGGGGCATGGCCTGTAAAGCACACTGCCTTTGAAATCCCTAATTTCCTTTTGGGACTTTATGTGAGACAAGCAGGTCATGCTATTGGTCTCCATCCCTGTATATGGAAAACACTAAGGTCAAATCAAAACTGCATCCACCAAGAACGCACGAAAATCGCACGGTGGGACTTTATATGAGCCACCAAGCTGTAAGCAAGGCGTCTCCATCCCTGGTTGGCTTTCCACTTCCATAGGTATCAGAACATATGTGCAAAAAAAAAAAAAAATTCCAAAATGCCAAATACTCCGGGGCTTAAGTGGTTAATTTAATGAAAAAAAAATATGTATATTTTTAATAAAATACTAAAGAAAGAACAAAAATGACAATTCATTTAATTAAAATGACCATAGCTAAGTACAATACCTTTTCACTATGGCACTGCATAATTGAAGATTTAGGGTAGTTTTGCAGCATATTTAAGTGCAGTAGTTCGCTGGTACAATGGTTAGCGGTCTTGCCTCCCATACAGAGTGTGACAGGTTCGAATCCTGGCTACTGCAAGTAAAAAATTTTTTTTTTTTTTTTTTTTTTTTTTTTAAGTTTTTTAACAGTTTTTATAATATCTTGTTTTTTTGAAAAAAAATGTATATTTTTAATAAAATACTAAAGAAAGAACAAAAATGACAATTCATTTAATTAAAATGACCATAGCTAAGTACAATACCTCTTACTGGAAAAGAGCAGCTGAAAATCATTACACCTCCATCCCCTTGGTGAATGCAGCATATAGATAGGAAGGGATTTTATGTATGGGGCATGGCCTGTAAAGCACACTGCCTTTGAAATCCCTAATTTCCTTTTGGGACTTTATGTGAGACAAGCAGGTCATGCTATTGGTCTCCATCCCTGTATATGGAAAACACTAAGGTCAAATCAAAACTGCATCCACCAAGAACGCACGAAAATCGCACGGTGGGACTTTATATGAGCCACCAAGCTGTAAGCAAGGCGTCTCCATCCCTGGTTGGCTTTCCACTTCCATAGGTATCAGAACATATGTGCAAAAAAAAAAAAAATTCCAAAATGCCAAATACTCCGGGGCTTAAGTGGTTAATTTAATGAAAAAAAAATATGTATATTTTTAATAAAATACTAAAGAAAGAACAAAAATGACAATTCATTTAATTAAAATGACCATAGCTAAGTACAATACCTCTTCCTGGAAAAGAGCAGCTGAAAATCATTACACCTCCATCCCCTTGGTGAATGCAGCATATAGATAGGAAGGGATTTTATGTATGGGGCATGGCCTGTAAAGCACACTGCCTTTGAAATCCCTAATTTCCTTTTGGGACTTTATGTGAGACAAGCAGGTCATGCTATTGGTCTCCATCCCTGTATATGGAAAACACTAAGGTCAAATCAAAACTGCATCCACCAAGAACGCACGAAAATCGCACGGTGGGACTTTATATGAGCCACCAAGCTGTAAGCAAGGTGTCTCCATCCCTGGTTGGCTTTCCACTTCCATAGGTATCAGAACATATGTGCAAAAAAAAAAAAAATTCCAAAATGCCAAATACTCCGGGGCTTAAGTGGTTAATTTAATGAAAAAAAATATGTATATTTTTAATAAAATACTAAAGAAAGAACAAAAATGACAATTCATTTAATTAAAATGACCATAGCTAAGTACAATACCTCTTACTGGAAAAGAGCAGCTGAAAATCATTACACCTCCATCCCCTTGGTAAATGCAGCATATAGATAGGAAGGGATTTTATGTATGGGGCATGGCCTGTAAAGCACACTGCCTTTGAAATCCCTAATTTCCTTTTGGGACTTTATGTGAGACAAGCAGGTCATGCTATTGGTCTCCATCCCTGTATATGGAAAACACTAAGGTCAAATCAAAACTGCATCCACCAAGAACGCACGAAAATCGCACGGTGGGACTTTATATGAGCCACCAAGCTGTAAGCAAGGCGTCTCCATCCCTGGTTGGCTTTCCACTTCCATAGGTATCAGAACATATGTGCAAAAAAAAAAAAAAATTCCAAAATGCCAAATACTCCGGGGCTTAAGTGGTTAATTTAATGAAAAAAAAATATGTATATTTTTAATAAAATACTAAAGAAAGAACAAAAATGACAATTCATTTAATTAAAATGACCATAGCTAAGTACAATACCTCTTACTGGAAAAGAGCAGCTGAAAATCATTACACCTCCATCCCCTTGGTGAATGCAGCATATAGATAGGAAGGGATTTTATGTATGGGGCATGGCCTGTAAAGCACACTGCCTTTGAAATCCCTAATTTCCTTTTGGGACTTTATGTGAGACAAGCAGGTCATGCTATTGGTCTCCATCCCTGTATATGGAAAACACTAAGGTCAAATCAAAACTGCATCCACCAAGAACGCACGAAAATCGCACGGTGGGACTTTATATGAGCCACCAAGCTGTAAGCAAGGCGTCTCCATCCCTGGTTGGCTTTCCACTTCCATAGGTATCAGAACATATGTGCAAAAAAAAAAAAAAATTCCAAAATGCCAAATACTCCGGGGCTTAAGTGGTTAATTTAATGAAAAAAAAATATGTATATTTTTAATAAAATACTAAAGAAAGAACAAAAATGACAATTCATTTAATTAAAATGACCATAGCTAAGTACAATACCTTTTCACTATGGCACTGCATAATTGAAGATTTAGGGTAGTTTTGCAGCATATTTAAGTGCAGTAGTTCGCTGGTACAATGGTTAGCGGTCTTGCCTCCCATACAGAGTGTGACAGGTTCGAATCCTGGCTACTGCAAGTAAAAAATTTTTTTTTTTTTCTTTTTTTTTTTTTTAAGTTTTTTAACAGTTTTTATAATATCTTGTTTTTTTGAAAAAAAATGTATATTTTTAATAAAATACTAAAGAAAGAACAAAAATGACAATTCATTTAATTAAAATGACCATAGCTAAGTACAATACCTCTTACTGGAAAAGAGCAGCTGAAAATCATTACACCTCCATCCCCTTGGTGAATGCAGCATATAGATAGGAAGGGATTTTATGTATGGGGCATGGCCTGTAAAGCACACTGCCTTTGAAATCCCTAATTTCCTTTTGGGACTTTATGTGAGACAAGCAGGTCATGCTATTGGTCTCCATCCCTGTATATGGAAAACACTAAGGTCAAATCAAAACTGCATCCACCAAGAACGCACGAAAATCGCACGGTGGGACTTTATATGAGCCACCAAGCTGTAAGCAAGGCGTCTCCATCCCTGGTTGGCTTTCCACTTCCATAGGTATCAGAACATATGTGCAAAAAAAAAAAAAATTCCAAAATGCCAAATACTCCGGGGCTTAAGTGGTTAATTTAATGAAAAAAAAATATGTATATTTTTAATAAAATACTAAAGAAAGAACAAAAATGACAATTCATTTAATTAAAATGACCATAGCTAAGTACAATACCTCTTCCTGGAAAAGAGCAGCTGAAAATCATTACACCTCCATCCCCTTGGTGAATGCAGCATATAGATAGGAAGGGATTTTATGTATGGGGCATGGCCTGTAAAGCACACTGCCTTTGAAATCCCTAATTTCCTTTTGGGACTTTATGTGAGACAAGCAGGTCATGCTATTGGTCTCCATCCCTGTATATGGAAAACACTAAGGTCAAATCAAAACTGCATCCACCAAGAACGCACGAAAATCGCACGGTGGGACTTTATATGAGCCACCAAGCTGTAAGCAAGGTGTCTCCATCCCTGGTTGGCTTTCCACTTCCATAGGTATCAGAACATATGTGCAAAAAAAAAAAAAATTCCAAAATGCCAAATACTCCGGGGCTTAAGTGGTTAATTTAATGAAAAAAAATATGTATATTTTTAATAAAATACTAAAGAAAGAACAAAAATGACAATTCATTTAATTAAAATGACCATAGCTAAGTACAATACCTCTTACTGGAAAAGAGCAGCTGAAAATCATTACACCTCCATCCCCTTGGTAAATGCAGCATATAGATAGGAAGGGATTTTATGTATGGGGCATGGCCTGTAAAGCACACTGCCTTTGAAATCCCTAATTTCCTTTTGGGACTTTATGTGAGACAAGCAGGTCATGCTATTGGTCTCCATCCCTGTATATGGAAAACACTAAGGTCAAATCAAAACTGCATCCACCAAGAACGCACGAAAATCGCACGGTGGGACTTTATATGAGCCACCAAGCTGTAAGCAAGGCGTCTCCATCCCTGGTTGGCTTTCCACTTCCATAGGTATCAGAACATATGTGCAAAAAAAAAAAAAAATTCCAAAATGCCAAATACTCCGGGGCTTAAGTGGTTAATTTAATGAAAAAAAAATATGTATATTTTTAATAAAATACTAAAGAAAGAACAAAAATGACAATTCATTTAATTAAAATGACCATAGCTAAGTACAATACCTCTTACTGGAAAAGAGCAGCTGAAAATCATTACACCTCCATCCCCTTGGTAAATGCAGCATATAGATAGGAAGGGATTTTATGTATGGGGCATGGCCTGTAAAGCACACTGCCTTTGAAATCCCTAATTTCCTTTTGGGACTTTATGTGAGACAAGCAGGTCATGCTATTGGTCTCCATCCCTGTATATGGAAAACACTAAGGTCAAATCAAAACTGCATCCACCAAGAACGCACGAAAATCGCACGGTGGGACTTTATATGAGCCACCAAGCTGTAAGCAAGGCGTCTCCATCCCTGGTTGGCTTTCCACTTCCATAGGTATCAGAACATATGTGCAAAAAAAAAAAAAAATTCCAAAATGCCAAATACTCCGGGGCTTAAGTGGTTAATTTAATGAAAAAAAAATATGTATATTTTTAATAAAATACTAAAGAAAGAACAAAAATGACAATTCATTTAATTAAAATGACCATAGCTAAGTACAATACCTCTTACTGGAAAAGAGCAGCTGAAAATCATTACACCTCCATCCCCTTGGTAAATGCAGCATATAGATAGGAAGGGATTTTATGTATGGGGCATGGCCTGTAAAGCACACTGCCTTTGAAATCCCTAATTTCCTTTTGGGACTTTATGTGAGACAAGCAGGTCATGCTATTGGTCTCCATCCCTGTATATGGAAAACACTAAGGTCAAATCAAAACTGCATCCACCAAGAACGCACGAAAATCGCACGGTGGGACTTTATATGAGCCACCAAGCTGTAAGCAAGGCGTCTCCATCCCTGGTTGGCTTTCCACTTCCATAGGTATCAGAACATATGTGCAAAAAAAAAAAAAATTCCAAAATGCCAAATACTCCGGGGCTTAAGTGGTTAATTTAATGAAAAAAAATATGTATATTTTTAATAAAATACTAAAGAAAGAACAAAAATGACAATTCATTTAATTAAAATGACCATAGCTAAGTACAATACCTCTTACTGGAAAAGAGCAGCTGAAAATCATTACACCTCCATCCCCTTGGTAAATGCAGCATATAGATAGGAAGGGATTTTATGTATGGGGCATGGCCTGTAAAGCACACTGCCTTTGAAATCCCTAATTTCCTTTTGGGACTTTATGTGAGACAAGCAGGTCATGCTATTGGTCTCCATCCCTGTATATGGAAAACACTAAGGTCAAATCAAAACTGCATCCACCAAGAACGCACGAAAATCGCACGGTGGGACTTTATATGAGCCACCAAGCTGTAAGCAAGGCGTCTCCATCCCTGGTTGGCTTTCCACTTCCATAGGTATCAGAACATATGTGCAAAAAAAAAAAAAATTCCAAAATGCCAAATACTCCGGGGCTTAAGTGGTTAATTTAATGAAAAAAAAATATGTATATTTTTAATAAAATACTAAAGAAAGAACAAAAATGACAATTCATTTAATTAAAATGACCATAGCTAAGTACAATACCTCTTACTGGAAAAGAGCAGCTGAAAATCATTACACCTCCATCCCCTTGGTAAATGCAGCATATAGATAGGAAGGGATTTTATGTATGGGGCATGGCCTGTAAAGCACACTGCCTTTGAAATCCCTAATTTCCTTTTGGGACTTTATGTGAGACAAGCAGGTCATGCTATTGGTCTCCATCCCTGTATATGGAAAACACTAAGGTCAAATCAAAACTGCATCCACCAAGAACGCACGAAAATCGCACGGTGGGACTTTATATGAGCCACCAAGCTGTAAGCAAGGCGTCTCCATCCCTGGTTGGCTTTCCACTTCCATAGGTATCAGAACATATGTGCAAAAAAAAAAAAAAATTCCAAAATGCCAAATACTCCGGGGCTTAAGTGGTTAATTTAATGAAAAAAAAATATGTATATTTTTAATAAAATACTAAAGAAAGAACAAAAATGACAATTCATTTAATTAAAATGACCATAGCTAAGTACAATACCTTTTCACTATGGCACTGCATAATTGAAGATTTAGGGAAGTTTTGCAGCTTATTTAAGTGCAGTAGTTCGCTGGTACAATGGTTAGCGGTCTTGCCTCCCATACAGAGTGTGACAGGTTCGAATCCTGGCTACTGCAAGTAAAAATTTTTTTTTTTTTTTTTTTTTTTTAATTTTTTTAACAGTTTTTATAATATCTTGTTTTTCTGAAAAAAAAATGTATATTTTTAATAAAATACTAAAGAAAGAACAAAAATGACAATTCATTTAATAAAAATGACCATAGCTAAGTACAATACCTCTTCCTGGAAAAGAGCAGCTGAAAATCATTACACCTCCATCCCCTTGGTGAATGCAGCATATAGATAGGAAGGGATTTTATGTATGGGGCATGGCCTGTAAAGCACACTGCCTTTGAAATCCCTAATTTCCTTTTGGGACTTTATGTGAGACAAGCAGGTCATGCTATTGGTCTCCATCCCTGTATATGGAAAACACTAAGGTCAAATCAAAACTGCATCCACCAAGAACGCACGAAAATCGCACGGTGGGACTTTATATGAGCCACCAAGCTGTAAGCAAGGTGTCTCCATCCCTGGTTGGCTTTCCACTTCCATAGGTATCAGAACATATGTGCAAAAAAAAAAAAAATTCCAAAATGCCAAATACTCCGGGGCTTAAGTGGTTAATTTAATGAAAAAAAATATGTATATTTTTAATAAAATACTAAAGAAAGAACAAAAATGACAATTCATTTAATTAAAATGACCATAGCTAAGTACAATACCTCTTACTGGAAAAGAGCAGCTGAAAATCATTACACCTCCATCCCCTTGGTAAATGCAGCATATAGATAGGAAGGGATTTTATGTATGGGGCATGGCCTGTAAAGCACACTGCCTTTGAAATCCCTAATTTCCTTTTGGGACTTTATGTGAGACAAGCAGGTCATGCTATTGGTCTCCATCCCTGTATATGGAAAACACTAAGGTCAAATCAAAACTGCATCCACCAAGAACGCACGAAAATCGCACGGTGGGACTTTATATGAGCCACCAAGCTGTAAGCAAGGCGTCTCCATCCCTGGTTGGCTTTCCACTTCCATAGGTATCAGAACATATGTGCAAAAAAAAAAAAAAATTCCAAAATGCCAAATACTCCGGGGCTTAAGTGGTTAATTTAATGAAAAAAAAATATGTATATTTTTAATAAAATACTAAAGAAAGAACAAAAATGACAATTCATTTAATTAAAATGACCATAGCTAAGTACAATACCTCTTACTGGAAAAGAGCAGCTGAAAATCATTACACCTCCATCCCCTTGGTAAATGCAGCATATAGATAGGAAGGGATTTTATGTATGGGGCATGGCCTGTAAAGCACACTGCCTTTGAAATCCCTAATTTCCTTTTGGGACTTTATGTGAGACAAGCAGGTCATGCTATTGGTCTCCATCCCTGTATATGGAAAACACTAAGGTCAAATCAAAACTGCATCCACCAAGAACGCACGAAAATCGCACGGTGGGACTTTATATGAGCCACCAAGCTGTAAGCAAGGCGTCTCCATCCCTGGTTGGCTTTCCACTTCCATAGGTATCAGAACATATGTGCAAAAAAAAAAAAAAATTCCAAAATGCCAAATACTCCGGGGCTTAAGTGGTTAATTTAATGAAAAAAAAATATGTATATTTTTAATAAAATACTAAAGAAAGAACAAAAATGACAATTCATTTAATTAAAATGACCATAGCTAAGTACAATACCTTTTCACTATGGCACTGCATAATTGAAGATTTAGGGTAGTTTTGCAGCTTATTTAAGTGCGGTAGTTCGCTGGTACAATGGTTAGCGGTCTTGCCTCCCATACAGAGTGTGACAGGTTCGAATCCTGGCTACTGCAAGTAAAAAATTTTTTTTTTTTTTTTTTTTTTTTTTTTAAGTTTTTTAACAGTTTTTATAATATCTTGTTTTTTTGAAAAAAAATGTATATTTTTAATAAAATACTAAAGAAAGAACAAAAATGACAATTCATTTAATTAAAATGACCATAGCTAAGTACAATACCTCTTACTGGAAAAGAGCAGCTGAAAATCATTACACCTCCATCCCCTTGGTGAATGCAGCATATAGATAGGAAGGGATTTTATGTATGGGGCATGGCCTGTAAAGCACACTGCCTTTGAAATCCCTAATTTCCTTTTGGGACTTTATGTGAGACAAGCAGGTCATGCTATTGGTCTCCATCCCTGTATATGGAAAACACTAAGGTCAAATCAAAACTGCATCCACCAAGAACGCACGAAAATCGCACGGTGGGACTTTATATGAGCCACCAAGCTGTAAGCAAGGCGTCTCCATCCCTGGTTGGCTTTCCACTTCCATAGGTATCAGAACATATGTGCAAAAAAAAAAAAAAATTCCAAAATGCCAAATACTCCGGGGCTTAAGTGGTTAATTTAATGAAAAAAAAATATGTATATTTTTAATAAAATACTAAAGAAAGAACAAAAATGACAATTCATTTAATTAAAATGACCATAGCTAAGTACAATACCTTTTCACTATGGCACTGCATAATTGAAGATTTAGGGAAGTTTTGCAGCTTATTTAAGTGCAGTAGTTCGCTGGTACAATGGTTAGCGGTCTTGCCTCCCATACAGAGTGTGACAGGTTCGAATCCTGGCTACTGCAAGTAAAAAATTTTTTTTTTTTTTTTTTTTTTTTTTTTAAGTTTTTTAACAGTTTTTATAATATCTTGTTTTTTTGAAAAAAAATGTATATTTTTAATAAAATACTAAAGAAAGAACAAAAATGACAATTCATTTAATTAAAATGACCATAGCTAAGTACAATACCTCTTACTGGAAAAGAGCAGCTGAAAATCATTACACCTCCATCCCCTTGGTGAATGCAGCATATAGATAGGAAGGGATTTTATGTATGGGGCATGGCCTGTAAAGCACACTGCCTTTGAAATCCCTAATTTCCTTTTGGGACTTTATGTGAGACAAGCAGGTCATGCTATTGGTCTCCATCCCTGTATATGGAAAACACTAAGGTCAAATCAAAACTGCATCCACCAAGAACGCACGAAAATCGCACGGTGGGACTTTATATGAGCCACCAAGCTGTAAGCAAGGCGTCTCCATCCCTGGTT
This sequence comes from Pelophylax lessonae, assembly GCF_965119305.1. NCBI lineage: Eukaryota > Metazoa > Chordata > Amphibia > Anura > Ranidae > Pelophylax > Pelophylax lessonae. The sequence continues at coordinate 14,719 of NW_028119638.1, forward strand.
GGCTTTCCACTTCCATAGGTATCAGAACATATGTGCAAAAAAAAAAAAAATTCCAAAATGCCAAATACTCCGGGGCTTAAGTGGTTAATTTAATGAAAAAAAAATATGTATATTTTTAATAAAATACTAAAGAAAGAACAAAAATGACAATTCATTTAATTAAAATGACCATAGCTAAGTACAATACCTCTTACTGGAAAAGAGCAGCTGAAAATCATTACACCTCCATCCCCTTGGTGAATGCAGCATATAGATAGGAAGGGATTTTATGTATGGGGCATGGCCTGTAAAGCACACTGCCTTTGAAATCCCTAATTTCCTTTTGGGACTTTATGTGAGACAAGCAGGTCATGCTATTGGTCTCCATCCCTGTATATGGAAAACACTAAGGTCAAATCAAAACTGCATCCACCAAGAACGCACGAAAATCGCACGGTGGGACTTTATATGAGCCACCAAGCTGTAAGCAAGGCGTCTCCATCCCTGGTTGGCTTTCCACTTCCATAGGTATCAGAACATATGTGCAAAAAAAAAAAAAATTCCAAAATGCCAAATACTCCGGGGCTTAAGTGGTTAATTTAATGAAAAAAAAATATGTATATTTTTAATAAAATACTAAAGAAAGAACAAAAATGACAATTCATTTAATTAAAATGACCATAGCTAAGTACAATACCTCTTACTGGAAAAGAGCAGCTGAAAATCATTACACCTCCATCCCCTTGGTGAATGCAGCATATAGATAGGAAGGGATTTTATGTATGGGGCATGGCCTGTAAAGCACACTGCCTTTGAAATCCCTAATTTCCTTTTGGGACTTTATGTGAGACAAGCAGGTCATGCTATTGGTCTCCATCCCTGTATATGGAAAACACTAAGGTCAAATCAAAACTGCATCCACCAAGAACGCACGAAAATCGCACGGTGGGACTTTATATGAGCCACCAAGCTGTAAGCAAGGCGTCTCCATCCCTGGTTGGCTTTCCACTTCCATAGGTATCAGAACATATGTGCAAAAAAAAAAAAAATTCCAAAATGCCAAATACTCCGGGGCTTAAGTGGTTAATTTAATGAAAAAAAATATGTATATTTTTAATAAAATACTAAAGAAAGAACAAAAATGACAATTCATTTAATTAAAATGACCATAGCTAAGTACAATACCTCTTACTGGAAAAGAGCAGCTGAAAATCATTACACCTCCATCCCCTTGGTAAATGCAGCATATAGATAGGAAGGGATTTTATGTATGGGGCATGGCCTGTAAAGCACACTGCCTTTGAAATCCCTAATTTCCTTTTGGGACTTTATGTGAGACAAGCAGGTCATGCTATTGGTCTCCATCCCTGTATATGGAAAACACTAAGGTCAAATCAAAACTGCATCCACCAAGAACGCACGAAAATCGCACGGTGGGACTTTATATGAGCCACCAAGCTGTAAGCAAGGCGTCTCCATCCCTGGTTGGCTTTCCACTTCCATAGGTATCAGAACATATGTGCAAAAAAAAAAAAAATTCCAAAATGCCAAATACTCCGGGGCTTAAGTGGTTAATTTAATGAAAAAAAATATGTATATTTTTAATAAAATACTAAAGAAAGAACAAAAATGACAATTCATTTAATTAAAATGACCATAGCTAAGTACAATACCTCTTACTGGAAAAGAGCAGCTGAAAATCATTACACCTCCATCCCCTTGGTAAATGCAGCATATAGATAGGAAGGGATTTTATGTATGGGGCATGGCCTGTAAAGCACACTGCCTTTGAAATCCCTAATTTCCTTTTGGGACTTTATGTGAGACAAGCAGGTCATGCTATTGGTCTCCATCCCTGTATATGGAAAACACTAAGGTCAAATCAAAACTGCATCCACCAAGAACGCACGAAAATCGCACGGTGGGACTTTATATGAGCCACCAAGCTGTAAGCAAGGCGTCTCCATCCCTGGTTGGCTTTCCACTTCCATAGGTATCAGAACATATGTGCAAAAAAAAAAAAAATTCCAAAATGCCAAATACTCCGGGGCTTAAGTGGTTAATTTAATGAAAAAAAAATATGTATATTTTTAATAAAATACTAAAGAAAGAACAAAAATGACAATTCATTTAATTAAAATGACCATAGCTAAGTACAATACCTCTTACTGGAAAAGAGCAGCTGAAAATCATTACACCTCCATCCCCTTGGTAAATGCAGCATATAGATAGGAAGGGATTTTATGTATGGGGCATGGCCTGTAAAGCACACTGCCTTTGAAATCCCTAATTTCCTTTTGGGACTTTATGTGAGACAAGCAGGTCATGCTATTGGTCTCCATCCCTGTATATGGAAAACACTAAGGTCAAATCAAAACTGCATCCACCAAGAACGCACGAAAATCGCACGGTGGGACTTTATATGAGCCACCAAGCTGTAAGCAAGGCGTCTCCATCCCTGGTTGGCTTTCCACTTCCATAGGTATCAGAACATATGTGCAAAAAAAAAAAAAAATTCCAAAATGCCAAATACTCCGGGGCTTAAGTGGTTAATTTAATGAAAAAAAAATATGTATATTTTTAATAAAATACTAAAGAAAGAACAAAAATGACAATTCATTTAATTAAAATGACCATAGCTAAGTACAATACCTTTTCACTATGGCACTGCATAATTGAAGATTTAGGGAAGTTTTGCAGCTTGTTTAAGTGCAGTAGTTCGCTGGTACAATGGTTAGCGGTCTTGCCTCCCATACAGAGTGTGACAGGTTCGAATCCTGGCTACTGCAAGTAAAAAATTTTTTTTTTTTTTTTTTTTTTTTTAAGTTTTTTAACAGTTTTTATAATATCTTGTTTTTCTGAAAAAAAAATGTATATTTTTAATAAAATACTAAAGAAAGAACAAAAATGACAATTCATTTAATAAAAATGACCATAGCTAAGTACAATACCTCTTCCTGGAAAAGAGCAGCTGAAAATCATTACACCTCCATCCCCTTGGTGAATGCAGCATATAGATAGGAAGGGATTTTATGTATGGGGCATGGCCTGTAAAGCACACTGCCTTTGAAATCCCTAATTTCCTTTTGGGACTTTATGTGAGACAAGCAGGTCATGCTATTGGTCTCCATCCCTGTATATGGAAAACACTAAGGTCAAATCAAAACTGCATCCACCAAGAACGCACGAAAATCGCACGGTGGGACTTTATATGAGCCACCAAGCTGTAAGCAAGGTGTCTCCATCCCTGGTTGGCTTTCCACTTCCATAGGTATCAGAACATATGTGCAAAAAAAAAAAAAATTCCAAAATGCCAAATACTCCGGGGCTTAAGTGGTTAATTTAATGAAAAAAAATATGTATATTTTTAATAAAATACTAAAGAAAGAACAAAAATGACAATTCATTTAATTAAAATGACCATAGCTAAGTACAATACCTCTTACTGGAAAAGAGCAGCTGAAAATCATTACACCTCCATCCCCTTGGTAAATGCAGCATATAGATAGGAAGGGATTTTATGTATGGGGCATGGCCTGTAAAGCACACTGCCTTTGAAATCCCTAATTTCCTTTTGGGACTTTATGTGAGACAAGCAGGTCATGCTATTGGTCTCCATCCCTGTATATGGAAAACACTAAGGTCAAATCAAAACTGCATCCACCAAGAACGCACGAAAATCGCACGGTGGGACTTTATATGAGCCACCAAGCTGTAAGCAAGGCGTCTCCATCCCTGGTTGGCTTTCCACTTCCATAGGTATCAGAACATATGTGCAAAAAAAAAAAAAAATTCCAAAATGCCAAATACTCCGGGGCTTAAGTGGTTAATTTAATGAAAAAAAAATATGTATATTTTTAATAAAATACTAAAGAAAGAACAAAAATGACAATTCATTTAATTAAAATGACCATAGCTAAGTACAATACCTTTTCACTATGGCACTGCATAATTGAAGATTTAGGGTAGTTTTGCAGCTTATTTAAGTGCAGTAGTTCGCTGGTACAATGGTTAGCGGTCTTGCCTCCCATACAGAGTGTGACAGGTTCGAATCCTGGCTACTGCAAGTAAAAAATTTTTTTTTTTTTTTTTTTTTTTTTTTTTTTAAGTTTTTTAACAGTTTTTATAATATCTTGTTTTTTTGAAAAAAAATGTATATTTTTAATAAAATACTAAAGAAAGAACAAAAATGACAATTCATTTAATTAAAATGACCATAGCTAAGTACAATACCTCTTACTGGAAAAGAGCAGCTGAAAATCATTACACCTCCATCCCCTTGGTGAATGCAGCATATAGATAGGAAGGGATTTTATGTATGGGGCATGGCCTGTAAAGCACACTGCCTTTGAAATCCCTAATTTCCTTTTGGGACTTTATGTGAGACAAGCAGGTCATGCTATTGGTCTCCATCCCTGTATATGGAAAACACTAAGGTCAAATCAAAACTGCATCCACCAAGAACGCACGAAAATCGCACGGTGGGACTTTATATGAGCCACCAAGCTGTAAGCAAGGCGTCTCCATCCCTGGTTGGCTTTCCACTTCCATAGGTATCAGAACATATGTGCAAAAAAAAAAAAAATTCCAAAATGCCAAATACTCCGGGGCTTAAGTGGTTAATTTAATGAAAAAAAAATATGTATATTTTTAATAAAATACTAAAGAAAGAACAAAAATGACAATTCATTTAATTAAAATGACCATAGCTAAGTACAATACCTCTTCCTGGAAAAGAGCAGCTGAAAATCATTACACCTCCATCCCCTTGGTGAATGCAGCATATAGATAGGAAGGGATTTTATGTATGGGGCATGGCCTGTAAAGCACACTGCCTTTGAAATCCCTAATTTCCTTTTGGGACTTTATGTGAGACAAGCAGGTCATGCTATTGGTCTCCATCCCTGTATATGGAAAACACTAAGGTCAAATCAAAACTGCATCCACCAAGAACGCACGAAAATCGCACGGTGGGACTTTATATGAGCCACCAAGCTGTAAGCAAGGTGTCTCCATCCCTGGTTGGCTTTCCACTTCCATAGGTATCAGAACATATGTGCAAAAAAAAAAAAAATTCCAAAATGCCAAATACTCCGGGGCTTAAGTGGTTAATTTAATGAAAAAAAATATGTATATTTTTAATAAAATACTAAAGAAAGAACAAAAATGACAATTCATTTAATTAAAATGACCATAGCTAAGTACAATACCTCTTACTGGAAAAGAGCAGCTGAAAATCATTACACCTCCATCCCCTTGGTAAATGCAGCATATAGATAGGAAGGGATTTTATGTATGGGGCATGGCCTGTAAAGCACACTGCCTTTGAAATCCCTAATTTCCTTTTGGGACTTTATGTGAGACAAGCAGGTCATGCTATTGGTCTCCATCCCTGTATATGGAAAACACTAAGGTCAAATCAAAACTGCATCCACCAAGAACGCACGAAAATCGCACGGTGGGACTTTATATGAGCCACCAAGCTGTAAGCAAGGCGTCTCCATCCCTGGTTGGCTTTCCACTTCCATAGGTATCAGAACATATGTGCAAAAAAAAAAAAAAATTCCAAAATGCCAAATACTCCGGGGCTTAAGTGGTTAATTTAATGAAAAAAAAATATGTATATTTTTAATAAAATACTAAAGAAAGAACAAAAATGACAATTCATTTAATTAAAATGACCATAGCTAAGTACAATACCTCTTACTGGAAAAGAGCAGCTGAAAATCATTACACCTCCATCCCCTTGGTAAATGCAGCATATAGATAGGAAGGGATTTTATGTATGGGGCATGGCCTGTAAAGCACACTGCCTTTGAAATCCCTAATTTCCTTTTGGGACTTTATGTGAGACAAGCAGGTCATGCTATTGGTCTCCATCCCTGTATATGGAAAACACTAAGGTCAAATCAAAACTGCATCCACCAAGAACGCACGAAAATCGCACGGTGGGACTTTATATGAGCCACCAAGCTGTAAGCAAGGCGTCTCCATCCCTGGTTGGCTTTCCACTTCCATAGGTATCAGAACATATGTGCAAAAAAAAAAAAAAATTCCAAAATGCCAAATACTCCGGGGCTTAAGTGGTTAATTTAATGAAAAAAAAATATGTATATTTTTAATAAAATACTAAAGAAAGAACAAAAATGACAATTCATTTAATTAAAATGACCATAGCTAAGTACAATACCTTTTCACTATGGCACTGCATAATTGAAGATTTAGGGTAGTTTTGCAGCTTATTTAAGTGCAGTAGTTCGCTGGTACAATGGTTAGCGGTCTTGCCTCCCATACAGAGTGTGACAGGTTCGAATCCTGGCTACTGCAAGTAAAAAATTTTTTTTTTTTTTTTTTTTTTTTTTTTTTTAAGTTTTTTAACAGTTTTTATAATATCTTGTTTTTTTGAAAAAAAATGTATATTTTTAATAAAATACTAAAGAAAGAACAAAAATGACAATTCATTTAATTAAAATGACCATAGCTAAGTACAATACCTCTTACTGGAAAAGAGCAGCTGAAAATCATTACACCTCCATCCCCTTGGTGAATGCAGCATATAGATAGGAAGGGATTTTATGTATGGGGCATGGCCTGTAAAGCACACTGCCTTTGAAATCCCTAATTTCCTTTTGGGACTTTATGTGAGACAAGCAGGTCATGCTATTGGTCTCCATCCCTGTATATGGAAAACACTAAGGTCAAATCAAAACTGCATCCACCAAGAACGCACGAAAATCGCACGGTGGGACTTTATATGAGCCACCAAGCTGTAAGCAAGGCGTCTCCATCCCTGGTTGGCTTTCCACTTCCATAGGTATCAGAACATATGTGCAAAAAAAAAAAAAATTCCAAAATGCCAAATACTCCGGGGCTTAAGTGGTTAATTTAATGAAAAAAAAATATGTATATTTTTAATAAAATACTAAAGAAAGAACAAAAATGACAATTCATTTAATTAAAATGACCATAGCTAAGTACAATACCTCTTCCTGGAAAAGAGCAGCTGAAAATCATTACACCTCCATCCCCTTGGTGAATGCAGCATATAGATAGGAAGGGATTTTATGTATGGGGCATGGCCTGTAAAGCACACTGCCTTTGAAATCCCTAATTTCCTTTTGGGACTTTATGTGAGACAAGCAGGTCATGCTATTGGTCTCCATCCCTGTATATGGAAAACACTAAGGTCAAATCAAAACTGCATCCACCAAGAACGCACGAAAATCGCACGGTGGGACTTTATATGAGCCACCAAGCTGTAAGCAAGGTGTCTCCATCCCTGGTTGGCTTTCCACTTCCATAGGTATCAGAACATATGTGCAAAAAAAAAAAAAATTCCAAAATGCCAAATACTCCGGGGCTTAAGTGGTTAATTTAATGAAAAAAAATATGTATATTTTTAATAAAATACTAAAGAAAGAACAAAAATGACAATTCATTTAATTAAAATGACCATAGCTAAGTACAATACCTCTTACTGGAAAAGAGCAGCTGAAAATCATTACACCTCCATCCCCTTGGTAAATGCAGCATATAGATAGGAAGGGATTTTATGTATGGGGCATGGCCTGTAAAGCACACTGCCTTTGAAATCCCTAATTTCCTTTTGGGACTTTATGTGAGACAAGCAGGTCATGCTATTGGTCTCCATCCCTGTATATGGAAAACACTAAGGTCAAATCAAAACTGCATCCACCAAGAACGCACGAAAATCGCACGGTGGGACTTTATATGAGCCACCAAGCTGTAAGCAAGGCGTCTCCATCCCTGGTTGGCTTTCCACTTCCATAGGTATCAGAACATATGTGCAAAAAAAAAAAAAAATTCCAAAATGCCAAATACTCCGGGGCTTAAGTGGTTAATTTAATGAAAAAAAAATATGTATATTTTTAATAAAATACTAAAGAAAGAACAAAAATGACAATTCATTTAATTAAAATGACCATAGCTAAGTACAATACCTCTTACTGGAAAAGAGCAGCTGAAAATCATTACACCTCCATCCCCTTGGTAAATGCAGCATATAGATAGGAAGGGATTTTATGTATGGGGCATGGCCTGTAAAGCACACTGCCTTTGAAATCCCTAATTTCCTTTTGGGACTTTATGTGAGACAAGCAGGTCATGCTATTGGTCTCCATCCCTGTATATGGAAAACACTAAGGTCAAATCAAAACTGCATCCACCAAGAACGCACGAAAATCGCACGGTGGGACTTTATATGAGCCACCAAGCTGTAAGCAAGGCGTCTCCATCCCTGGTTGGCTTTCCACTTCCATAGGTATCAGAACATATGTGCAAAAAAAAAAAAAAATTCCAAAATGCCAAATACTCCGGGGCTTAAGTGGTTAATTTAATGAAAAAAAAATATGTATATTTTTAATAAAATACTAAAGAAAGAACAAAAATGACAATTCATTTAATTAAAATGACCATAGCTAAGTACAATACCTCTTACTGGAAAAGAGCAGCTGAAAATCATTACACCTCCATCCCCTTGGTGAATGCAGCATATAGATAGGAAGGGATTTTATGTATGGGGCATGGCCTGTAAAGCACACTGCCTTTGAAATCCCTAATTTCCTTTTGGGACTTTATGTGAGACAAGCAGGTCATGCTATTGGTCTCCATCCCTGTATATGGAAAACACTAAGGTCAAATCAAAACTGCATCCACCAAGAACGCACGAAAATCGCACGGTGGGACTTTATATGAGCCACCAAGCTGTAAGCAAGGCGTCTCCATCCCTGGTTGGCTTTCCACTTCCATAGGTATCAGAACATATGTGCAAAAAAAAAAAAAATTCCAAAATGCCAAATACTCCGGGGCTTAAGTGGTTAATTTAATGAAAAAAAATATGTATATTTTTAATAAAATACTAAAGAAAGAACAAAAATGACAATTCATTTAATTAAAATGACCATAGCTAAGTACAATACCTCTTACTGGAAAAGAGCAGCTGAAAATCATTACACCTCCATCCCCTTGGTAAATGCAGCATATAGATAGGAAGGGATTTTATGTATGGGGCATGGCCTGTAAAGCACACTGCCTTTGAAATCCCTAATTTCCTTTTGGGACTTTATGTGAGACAAGCAGGTCATGCTATTGGTCTCCATCCCTGTATATGGAAAACACTAAGGTCAAATCAAAACTGCATCCACCAAGAACGCACGAAAATCGCACGGTGGGACTTTATATGAGCCACCAAGCTGTAAGCAAGGCGTCTCCATCCCTGGTTGGCTTTCCACTTCCATAGGTATCAGAACATATGTGCAAAAAAAAAAAAAATTCCAAAATGCCAAATACTCCGGGGCTTAAGTGGTTAATTTAATGAAAAAAAATATGTATATTTTTAATAAAATACTAAAGAAAGAACAAAAATGACAATTCATTTAATTAAAATGACCATAGCTAAGTACAATACCTCTTACTGGAAAAGAGCAGCTGAAAATCATTACACCTCCATCCCCTTGGTAAATGCAGCATATAGATAGGAAGGGATTTTATGTATGGGGCATGGCCTGTAAAGCACACTGCCTTTGAAATCCCTAATTTCCTTTTGGGACTTTATGTGAGACAAGCAGGTCATGCTATTGGTCTCCATCCCTGTATATGGAAAACACTAAGGTCAAATCAAAACTGCATCCACCAAGAACGCACGAAAATCGCACGGTGGGACTTTATATGAGCCACCAAGCTGTAAGCAAGGCGTCTCCATCCCTGGTTGGCTTTCCACTTCCATAGGTATCAGAACATATGTGCAAAAAAAAAAAAAATTCCAAAATGCCAAATACTCCGGGGCTTAAGTGGTTAATTTAATGAAAAAAAAATATGTATATTTTTAATAAAATACTAAAGAAAGAACAAAAATGACAATTCATTTAATTAAAATGACCATAGCTAAGTACAATACCTCTTACTGGAAAAGAGCAGCTGAAAATCATTACACCTCCATCCCCTTGGTAAATGCAGCATATAGATAGGAAGGGATTTTATGTATGGGGCATGGCCTGTAAAGCACACTGCCTTTGAAATCCCTAATTTCCTTTTGGGACTTTATGTGAGACAAGCAGGTCATGCTATTGGTCTCCATCCCTGTATATGGAAAACACTAAGGTCAAATCAAAACTGCATCCACCAAGAACGCACGAAAATCGCACGGTGGGACTTTATATGAGCCACCAAGCTGTAAGCAAGGCGTCTCCATCCCTGGTTGGCTTTCCACTTCCATAGGTATCAGAACATATGTGCAAAAAAAAAAAAAAATTCCAAAATGCCAAATACTCCGGGGCTTAAGTGGTTAATTTAATGAAAAAAAAATATGTATATTTTTAATAAAATACTAAAGAAAGAACAAAAATGACAATTCATTTAATTAAAATGACCATAGCTAAGTACAATACCTTTTCACTATGGCACTGCATAATTGAAGATTTAGGGAAGTTTTGCAGCTTGTTTAAGTGCAGTAGTTCGCTGGTACAATGGTTAGCGGTCTTGCCTCCCATACAGAGTGTGACAGGTTCGAATCCTGGCTACTGCGAGTAAAAAATTTTTTTTTTTTTTTTTTTTTTTAAGTTTTTTAACAGTTTTTATAATATCTTGTTTTTCTGAAAAAAAAATGTATATTTTTAATAAAATACTAAAGAAAGAACAAAAATGACAATTCATTTAATAAAAATGACCATAGCTAAGTACAATACCTCTTCCTGGAAAAGAGCAGCTGAAAATCATTACACCTCCATCCCCTTGGTGAATGCAGCATATAGATAGGAAGGGATTTTATGTATGGGGCATGGCCTGTAAAGCACACTGCCTTTGAAATCCCTAATTTCCTTTTGGGACTTTATGTGAGACAAGCAGGTCATGCTATTGGTCTCCATCCCTGTATATGGAAAACACTAAGGTCAAATCAAAACTGCATCCACCAAGAACGCACGAAAATCGCACGGTGGGACTTTATATGAGCCACCAAGCTGTAAGCAAGGCGTCTCCATCCCTGGTTGGCTTTCCACTTCCATAGGTATCAGAACATATGTGCAAAAAAAAAAAAAATTCCAAAATGCCAAATACTCCGGGGCTTAAGTGGTTAATTTAATGAAAAAAAATATGTATATTTTTAATAAAATACTAAAGAAAGAACAAAAATGACAATTCATTTAATTAAAATGACCATAGCTAAGTACAATACCTCTTACTGGAAAAGAGCAGCTGAAAATCATTACACCTCCATCCCCTTGGTAAATGCAGCATATAGATAGGAAGGGATTTTATGTATGGGGCATGGCCTGTAAAGCACACTGCCTTTGAAATCCCTAATTTCCTTTTGGGACTTTATGTGAGACAAGCAGGTCATGCTATTGGTCTCCATCCCTGTATATGGAAAACACTAAGGTCAAATCAAAACTGCATCCACCAAGAACGCACGAAAATCGCACGGTGGGACTTTATATGAGCCACCAAGCTGTAAGCAAGGCGTCTCCATCCCTGGTTGGCTTTCCACTTCCATAGGTATCAGAACATATGTGCAAAAAAAAAAAAAATTCCAAAATGCCAAATACTCCGGGGCTTAAGTGGTTAATTTAATGAAAAAAAATATGTATATTTTTAATAAAATACTAAAGAAAGAACAAAAATGACAATTCATTTAATTAAAATGACCATAGCTAAGTACAATACCTCTTACTGGAAAAGAGCAGCTGAAAATCATTACACCTCCATCCCCTTGGTAAATGCAGCATATAGATAGGAAGGGATTTTATGTATGGGGCATGGCCTGTAAAGCACACTGCCTTTGAAATCCCTAATTTCCTTTTGGGACTTTATGTGAGACAAGCAGGTCATGCTATTGGTCTCCATCCCTGTATATGGAAAACACTAAGGTCAAATCAAAACTGCATCCACCAAGAACGCACGAAAATCGCACGGTGGGACTTTATATGAGCCACCAAGCTGTAAGCAAGGCGTCTCCATCCCTGGTTGGCTTTCCACTTCCATAGGTATCAGAACATATGTGCAAAAAAAAAAAAAATTCCAAAATGCCAAATACTCCGGGGCTTAAGTGGTTAATTTAATGAAAAAAAAATATGTATATTTTTAATAAAATACTAAAGAAAGAACAAAAATGACAATTCATTTAATTAAAATGACCATAGCTAAGTACAATACCTCTTACTGGAAAAGAGCAGCTGAAAATCATTACACCTCCATCCCCTTGGTAAATGCAGCATATAGATAGGAAGGGATTTTATGTATGGGGCATGGCCTGTAAAGCACACTGCCTTTGAAATCCCTAATTTCCTTTTGGGACTTTATGTGAGACAAGCAGGTCATGCTATTGGTCTCCATCCCTGTATATGGAAAACACTAAGGTCAAATCAAAACTGCATCCACCAAGAACGCACGAAAATCGCACGGTGGGACTTTATATGAGCCACCAAGCTGTAAGCAAGGCGTCTCCATCCCTGGTTGGCTTTCCACTTCCATAGGTATCAGAACATATGTGCAAAAAAAAAAAAAAATTCCAAAATGCCAAATACTCCGGGGCTTAAGTGGTTAATTTAATGAAAAAAAAATATGTATATTTTTAATAAAATACTAAAGAAAGAACAAAAATGACAATTCATTTAATTAAAATGACCATAGCTAAGTACAATACCTTTTCACTATGGCACTGCATAATTGAAGATTTAGGGTAGTTTTGCAGCTTATTTAAGTGCAGTAGTTCGCTGGTACAATGGTTAGCGGTCTTGCCTCCCATACAGAGTGTGACAGGTTCGAATCCTGGCTACTGCAAGTAAAAAATTTTTTTTTTTTTTTTTTTTTTTTTTTTTTTTTTTTTTAAGTTTTTTAACAGTTTTTATAATATCTTGTTTTTTTGAAAAAAAATGTATATTTTTAATAAAATACTAAAGAAAGAACAAAAATGACAATTCATTTAATTAAAATGACCATAGCTAAGTACAATACCTCTTACTGGAAAAGAGCAGCTGAAAATCATTACACCTCCATCCCCTTGGTGAATGCAGCATATAGATAGGAAGGGATTTTATGTATGGGGCATGGCCTGTAAAGCACACTGCCTTTGAAATCCCTAATTTCCTTTTGGGACTTTATGTGAGACAAGCAGGTCATGCTATTGGTCTCCATCCCTGTATATGGAAAACACTAAGGTCAAATCAAAACTGCATCCACCAAGAACGCACGAAAATCGCACGGTGGGACTTTATATGAGCCACCAAGCTGTAAGCAAGGCGTCTCCATCCCTGGTTGGCTTTCCACTTCCATAGGTATCAGAACATATGTGCAAAAAAAAAAAAAATTCCAAAATGCCAAATACTCCGGGGCTTAAGTGGTTAATTTAATGAAAAAAAAATATGTATATTTTTAATAAAATACTAAAGAAAGAACAAAAATGACAATTCATTTAATTAAAATGACCATAGCTAAGTACAATACCTCTTCCTGGAAAAGAGCAGCTGAAAATCATTACACCTCCATCCCCTTGGTGAATGCAGCATATAGATAGGAAGGGATTTTATGTATGGGGCATGGCCTGTAAAGCACACTGCCTTTGAAATCCCTAATTTCCTTTTGGGACTTTATGTGAGACAAGCAGGTCATGCTATTGGTCTCCATCCCTGTATATGGAAAACACTAAGGTCAAATCAAAACTGCATCCACCAAGAACGCACGAAAATCGCACGGTGGGACTTTATATGAGCCACCAAGCTGTAAGCAAGGTGTCTCCATCCCTGGTTGGCTTTCCACTTCCATAGGTATCAGAACATATGTGCAAAAAAAAAAAAAATTCCAAAATGCCAAATACTCCGGGGCTTAAGTGGTTAATTTAATGAAAAAAAATATGTATATTTTTAATAAAATACTAAAGAAAGAACAAAAATGACAATTCATTTAATTAAAATGACCATAGCTAAGTACAATACCTCTTACTGGAAAAGAGCAGCTGAAAATCATTACACCTCCATCCCCTTGGTAAATGCAGCATATAGATAGGAAGGGATTTTATGTATGGGGCATGGCCTGTAAAGCACACTGCCTTTGAAATCCCTAATTTCCTTTTGGGACTTTATGTGAGACAAGCAGGTCATGCTATTGGTCTCCATCCCTGTATATGGAAAACACTAAGGTCAAATCAAAACTGCATCCACCAAGAACGCACGAAAATCGCACGGTGGGACTTTATATGAGCCACCAAGCTGTAAGCAAGGCGTCTCCATCCCTGGTTGGCTTTCCACTTCCATAGGTATCAGAACATATGTGCAAAAAAAAAAAAAAATTCCAAAATGCCAAATACTCCGGGGCTTAAGTGGTTAATTTAATGAAAAAAAAATATGTATATTTTTAATAAAATACTAAAGAAAGAACAAAAATGACAATTCATTTAATTAAAATGACCATAGCTAAGTACAATACCTCTTACTGGAAAAGAGCAGCTGAAAATCATTACACCTCCATCCCCTTGGTAAATGCAGCATATAGATAGGAAGGGATTTTATGTATGGGGCATGGCCTGTAAAGCACACTGCCTTTGAAATCCCTAATTTCCTTTTGGGACTTTATGTGAGACAAGCAGGTCATGCTATTGGTCTCCATCCCTGTATATGGAAAACACTAAGGTCAAATCAAAACTGCATCCACCAAGAACGCACGAAAATCGCACGGTGGGACTTTATATGAGCCACCAAGCTGTAAGCAAGGCGTCTCCATCCCTGGTTGGCTTTCCACTTCCATAGGTATCAGAACATATGTGCAAAAAAAAAAAAAAATTCCAAAATGCCAAATACTCCGGGGCTTAAGTGGTTAATTTAATGAAAAAAAAATATGTATATTTTTAATAAAATACTAAAGAAAGAACAAAAATGACAATTCATTTAATTAAAATGACCATAGCTAAGTACAATACCTCTTACTGGAAAAGAGCAGCTGAAAATCATTACACCTCCATCCCCTTGGTGAATGCAGCATATAGATAGGAAGGGATTTTATGTATGGGGCATGGCCTGTAAAGCACACTGCCTTTGAAATCCCTAATTTCCTTTTGGGACTTTATGTGAGACAAGCAGGTCATGCTATTGGTCTCCATCCCTGTATATGGAAAACACTAAGGTCAAATCAAAACTGCATCCACCAAGAACGCACGAAAATCGCACGGTGGGACTTTATATGAGCCACCAAGCTGTAAGCAAGGCGTCTCCATCCCTGGTTGGCTTTCCACTTCCATAGGTATCAGAACATATGTGCAAAAAAAAAAAAAATTCCAAAATGCCAAATACTCCGGGGCTTAAGTGGTTAATTTAATGAAAAAAAATATGTATATTTTTAATAAAATACTAAAGAAAGAACAAAAATGACAATTCATTTAATTAAAATGACCATAGCTAAGTACAATACCTCTTACTGGAAAAGAGCAGCTGAAAATCATTACACCTCCATCCCCTTGGTAAATGCAGCATATAGATAGGAAGGGATTTTATGTATGGGGCATGGCCTGTAAAGCACACTGCCTTTGAAATCCCTAATTTCCTTTTGGGACTTTATGTGAGACAAGCAGGTCATGCTATTGGTCTCCATCCCTGTATATGGAAAACACTAAGGTCAAATCAAAACTGCATCCACCAAGAACGCACGAAAATCGCACGGTGGGACTTTATATGAGCCACCAAGCTGTAAGCAAGGCGTCTCCATCCCTGGTTGGCTTTCCACTTCCATAGGTATCAGAACATATGTGCAAAAAAAAAAAAAATTCCAAAATGCCAAATACTCCGGGGCTTAAGTGGTTAATTTAATGAAAAAAAATATGTATATTTTTAATAAAATACTAAAGAAAGAACAAAAATGACAATTCATTTAATTAAAATGACCATAGCTAAGTACAATACCTCTTACTGGAAAAGAGCAGCTGAAAATCATTACACCTCCATCCCCTTGGTAAATGCAGCATATAGATAGGAAGGGATTTTATGTATGGGGCATGGCCTGTAAAGCACACTGCCTTTGAAATCCCTAATTTCCTTTTGGGACTTTATGTGAGACAAGCAGGTCATGCTATTGGTCTCCATCCCTGTATATGGAAAACACTAAGGTCAAATCAAAACTGCATCCACCAAGAACGCACGAAAATCGCACGGTGGGACTTTATATGAGCCACCAAGCTGTAAGCAAGGCGTCTCCATCCCTGGTTGGCTTTCCACTTCCATAGGTATCAGAACATATGTGCAAAAAAAAAAAAAATTCCAAAATGCCAAATACTCCGGGGCTTAAGTGGTTAATTTAATGAAAAAAAAATATGTATATTTTTAATAAAATACTAAAGAAAGAACAAAAATGACAATTCATTTAATTAAAATGACCATAGCTAAGTACAATACCTCTTACTGGAAAAGAGCAGCTGAAAATCATTACACCTCCATCCCCTTGGTAAATGCAGCATATAGATAGGAAGGGATTTTATGTATGGGGCATGGCCTGTAAAGCACACTGCCTTTGAAATCCCTAATTTCCTTTTGGGACTTTATGTGAGACAAGCAGGTCATGCTATTGGTCTCCATCCCTGTATATGGAAAACACTAAGGTCAAATCAAAACTGCATCCACCAAGAACGCACGAAAATCGCACGGTGGGACTTTATATGAGCCACCAAGCTGTAAGCAAGGCGTCTCCATCCCTGGTTGGCTTTCCACTTCCATAGGTATCAGAACATATGTGCAAAAAAAAAAAAAAATTCCAAAATGCCAAATACTCCGGGGCTTAAGTGGTTAATTTAATGAAAAAAAAATATGTATATTTTTAATAAAATACTAAAGAAAGAACAAAAATGACAATTCATTTAATTAAAATGACCATAGCTAAGTACAATACCTTTTCACTATGGCACTGCATAATTGAAGATTTAGGGAAGTTTTGCAGCTTATTTAAGTGCAGTAGTTCGCTGGTACAATGGTTAGCGGTCTTGCCTCCCATACAGAGTGTGACAGGTTCGAATCCTGGCTACTGCAAGTAAAAAATTTTTTTTTTTTTTTTTTTTTTTAAGTTTTTTAACAGTTTTTATAATATCTTGTTTTTCTGAAAAAAAAATGTATATTTTTAATAAAATACTAAAGAAAGAACAAAAATGACAATTCATTTAATAAAAATGACCATAGCTAAGTACAATACCTCTTCCTGGAAAAGAGCAGCTGAAAATCATTACACCTCCATCCCCTTGGTGAATGCAGCATATAGATAGGAAGGGATTTTATGTATGGGGCATGGCCTGTAAAGCACACTGCCTTTGAAATCCCTAATTTCCTTTTGGGACTTTATGTGAGACAAGCAGGTCATGCTATTGGTCTCCATCCCTGTATATGGAAAACACTAAGGTCAAATCAAAACTGCATCCACCAAGAACGCACGAAAATCGCACGGTGGGACTTTATATGAGCCACCAAGCTGTAAGCAAGGCGTCTCCATCCCTGGTTGGCTTTCCACTTCCATAGGTATCAGAACATATGTGCAAAAAAAAAAAAAATTCCAAAATGCCAAATACTCCGGGGCTTAAGTGGTTAATTTAATGAAAAAAAATATGTATATTTTTAATAAAATACTAAAGAAAGAACAAAAATGACAATTCATTTAATTAAAATGACCATAGCTAAGTACAATACCTCTTACTGGAAAAGAGCAGCTGAAAATCATTACACCTCCATCCCCTTGGTAAATGCAGCATATAGATAGGAAGGGATTTTATGTATGGGGCATGGCCTGTAAAGCACACTGCCTTTGAAATCCCTAATTTCCTTTTGGGACTTTATGTGAGACAAGCAGGTCATGCTATTGGTCTCCATCCCTGTATATGGAAAACACTAAGGTCAAATCAAAACTGCATCCACCAAGAACGCACGAAAATCGCACGGTGGGACTTTATATGAGCCACCAAGCTGTAAGCAAGGCGTCTCCATCCCTGGTTGGCTTTCCACTTCCATAGGTATCAGAACATATGTGCAAAAAAAAAAAAAATTCCAAAATGCCAAATACTCCGGGGCTTAAGTGGTTAATTTAATGAAAAAAAATATGTATATTTTTAATAAAATACTAAAGAAAGAACAAAAATGACAATTCATTTAATTAAAATGACCATAGCTAAGTACAATACCTCTTACTGGAAAAGAGCAGCTGAAAATCATTACACCTCCATCCCCTTGGTAAATGCAGCATATAGATAGGAAGGGATTTTATGTATGGGGCATGGCCTGTAAAGCACACTGCCTTTGAAATCCCTAATTTCCTTTTGGGACTTTATGTGAGACAAGCAGGTCATGCTATTGGTCTCCATCCCTGTATATGGAAAACACTAAGGTCAAATCAAAACTGCATCCACCAAGAACGCACGAAAATCGCACGGTGGGACTTTATATGAGCCACCAAGCTGTAAGCAAGGCGTCTCCATCCCTGGTTGGCTTTCCACTTCCATAGGTATCAGAACATATGTGCAAAAAAAAAAAAAATTCCAAAATGCCAAATACTCCGGGGCTTAAGTGGTTAATTTAATGAAAAAAAAATATGTATATTTTTAATAAAATACTAAAGAAAGAACAAAAATGACAATTCATTTAATTAAAATGACCATAGCTAAGTACAATACCTCTTACTGGAAAAGAGCAGCTGAAAATCATTACACCTCCATCCCCTTGGTAAATGCAGCATATAGATAGGAAGGGATTTTATGTATGGGGCATGGCCTGTAAAGCACACTGCCTTTGAAATCCCTAATTTCCTTTTGGGACTTTATGTGAGACAAGCAGGTCATGCTATTGGTCTCCATCCCTGTATATGGAAAACACTAAGGTCAAATCAAAACTGCATCCACCAAGAACGCACGAAAATCGCACGGTGGGACTTTATATGAGCCACCAAGCTGTAAGCAAGGCGTCTCCATCCCTGGTTGGCTTTCCACTTCCATAGGTATCAGAACATATGTGCAAAAAAAAAAAAAAATTCCAAAATGCCAAATACTCCGGGGCTTAAGTGGTTAATTTAATGAAAAAAAAATATGTATATTTTTAATAAAATACTAAAGAAAGAACAAAAATGACAATTCATTTAATTAAAATGACCATAGCTAAGTACAATACCTTTTCACTATGGCACTGCATAATTGAAGATTTAGGGTAGTTTTGCAGCTTATTTAAGTGCAGTAGTTCGCTGGTACAATGGTTAGCGGTCTTGCCTCCCATACAGAGTGTGACAGGTTCGAATCCTGGCTACTGCAAGTAAAAAATTTTTTTTTTTTTTTTTTTTTTTTTTTTTTTTTTTTTTTAAGTTTTTTAACAGTTTTTATAATATCTTGTTTTTTTGAAAAAAAATGTATATTTTTAATAAAATACTAAAGAAAGAACAAAAATGACAATTCATTTAATTAAAATGACCATAGCTAAGTACAATACCTCTTACTGGAAAAGAGCAGCTGAAAATCATTACACCTCCATCCCCTTGGTGAATGCAGCATATAGATAGGAAGGGATTTTATGTATGGGGCATGGCCTGTAAAGCACACTGCCTTTGAAATCCCTAATTTCCTTTTGGGACTTTATGTGAGACAAGCAGGTCATGCTATTGGTCTCCATCCCTGTATATGGAAAACACTAAGGTCAAATCAAAACTGCATCCACCAAGAACGCACGAAAATCGCACGGTGGGACTTTATATGAGCCACCAAGCTGTAAGCAAGGCGTCTCCATCCCTGGTTGGCTTTCCACTTCCATAGGTATCAGAACATATGTGCAAAAAAAAAAAAAATTCCAAAATGCCAAATACTCCGGGGCTTAAGTGGTTAATTTAATGAAAAAAAAATATGTATATTTTTAATAAAATACTAAAGAAAGAACAAAAATGACAATTCATTTAATTAAAATGACCATAGCTAAGTACAATACCTCTTCCTGGAAAAGAGCAGCTGAAAATCATTACACCTCCATCCCCTTGGTGAATGCAGCATATAGATAGGAAGGGATTTTATGTATGGGGCATGGCCTGTAAAGCACACTGCCTTTGAAATCCCTAATTTCCTTTTGGGACTTTATGTGAGACAAGCAGGTCATGCTATTGGTCTCCATCCCTGTATATGGAAAACACTAAGGTCAAATCAAAACTGCATCCACCAAGAACGCACGAAAATCGCACGGTGGGACTTTATATGAGCCACCAAGCTGTAAGCAAGGCGTCTCCATCCCTGGTTGGCTTTCCACTTCCATAGGTATCAGAACATATGTGCAAAAAAAAAAAAAATTCCAAAATGCCAAATACTCCGGGGCTTAAGTGGTTAATTTAATGAAAAAAAATATGTATATTTTTAATAAAATACTAAAGAAAGAACAAAAATGACAATTCATTTAATTAAAATGACCATAGCTAAGTACAATACCTCTTACTGGAAAAGAGCAGCTGAAAATCATTACACCTCCATCCCCTTGGTAAATGCAGCATATAGATAGGAAGGGATTTTATGTATGGGGCATGGCCTGTAAAGCACACTGCCTTTGAAATCCCTAATTTCCTTTTGGGACTTTATGTGAGACAAGCAGGTCATGCTATTGGTCTCCATCCCTGTATATGGAAAACACTAAGGTCAAATCAAAACTGCATCCACCAAGAACGCACGAAAATCGCACGGTGGGACTTTATATGAGCCACCAAGCTGTAAGCAAGGCGTCTCCATCCCTGGTTGGCTTTCCACTTCCATAGGTATCAGAACATATGTGCAAAAAAAAAAAAAAATTCCAAAATGCCAAATACTCCGGGGCTTAAGTGGTTAATTTAATGAAAAAAAAATATGTATATTTTTAATAAAATACTAAAGAAAGAACAAAAATGACAATTCATTTAATTAAAATGACCATAGCTAAGTACAATACCTCTTACTGGAAAAGAGCAGCTGAAAATCATTACACCTCCATCCCCTTGGTAAATGCAGCATATAGATAGGAAGGGATTTTATGTATGGGGCATGGCCTGTAAAGCACACTGCCTTTGAAATCCCTAATTTCCTTTTGGGACTTTATGTGAGACAAGCAGGTCATGCTATTGGTCTCCATCCCTGTATATGGAAAACACTAAGGTCAAATCAAAACTGCATCCACCAAGAACGCACGAAAATCGCACGGTGGGACTTTATATGAGCCACCAAGCTGTAAGCAAGGCGTCTCCATCCCTGGTTGGCTTTCCACTTCCATAGGTATCAGAACATATGTGCAAAAAAAAAAAAAAATTCCAAAATGCCAAATACTCCGGGGCTTAAGTGGTTAATTTAATGAAAAAAAAATATGTATATTTTTAATAAAATACTAAAGAAAGAACAAAAATGACAATTCATTTAATTAAAATGACCATAGCTAAGTACAATACCTCTTACTGGAAAAGAGCAGCTGAAAATCATTACACCTCCATCCCCTTGGTGAATGCAGCATATAGATAGGAAGGGATTTTATGTATGGGGCATGGCCTGTAAAGCACACTGCCTTTGAAATCCCTAATTTCCTTTTGGGACTTTATGTGAGACAAGCAGGTCATGCTATTGGTCTCCATCCCTGTATATGGAAAACACTAAGGTCAAATCAAAACTGCATCCACCAAGAACGCACGAAAATCGCACGGTGGGACTTTATATGAGCCACCAAGCTGTAAGCAAGGCGTCTCCATCCCTGGTTGGCTTTCCACTTCCATAGGTATCAGAACATATGTGCAAAAAAAAAAAAAATTCCAAAATGCCAAATACTCCGGGGCTTAAGTGGTTAATTTAATGAAAAAAAATATGTATATTTTTAATAAAATACTAAAGAAAGAACAAAAATGACAATTCATTTAATTAAAATGACCATAGCTAAGTACAATACCTCTTACTGGAAAAGAGCAGCTGAAAATCATTACACCTCCATCCCCTTGGTAAATGCAGCATATAGATAGGAAGGGATTTTATGTATGGGGCATGGCCTGTAAAGCACACTGCCTTTGAAATCCCTAATTTCCTTTTGGGACTTTATGTGAGACAAGCAGGTCATGCTATTGGTCTCCATCCCTGTATATGGAAAACACTAAGGTCAAATCAAAACTGCATCCACCAAGAACGCACGAAAATCGCACGGTGGGACTTTATATGAGCCACCAAGCTGTAAGCAAGGCGTCTCCATCCCTGGTTGGCTTTCCACTTCCATAGGTATCAGAACATATGTGCAAAAAAAAAAAAAATTCCAAAATGCCAAATACTCCGGGGCTTAAGTGGTTAATTTAATGAAAAAAAATATGTATATTTTTAATAAAATACTAAAGAAAGAACAAAAATGACAATTCATTTAATTAAAATGACCATAGCTAAGTACAATACCTCTTACTGGAAAAGAGCAGCTGAAAATCATTACACCTCCATCCCCTTGGTAAATGCAGCATATAGATAGGAAGGGATTTTATGTATGGGGCATGGCCTGTAAAGCACACTGCCTTTGAAATCCCTAATTTCCTTTTGGGACTTTATGTGAGACAAGCAGGTCATGCTATTGGTCTCCATCCCTGTATATGGAAAACACTAAGGTCAAATCAAAACTGCATCCACCAAGAACGCACGAAAATCGCACGGTGGGACTTTATATGAGCCACCAAGCTGTAAGCAAGGCGTCTCCATCCCTGGTTGGCTTTCCACTTCCATAGGTATCAGAACATATGTGCAAAAAAAAAAAAAATTCCAAAATGCCAAATACTCCGGGGCTTAAGTGGTTAATTTAATGAAAAAAAAATATGTATATTTTTAATAAAATACTAAAGAAAGAACAAAAATGACAATTCATTTAATTAAAATGACCATAGCTAAGTACAATACCTCTTACTGGAAAAGAGCAGCTGAAAATCATTACACCTCCATCCCCTTGGTAAATGCAGCATATAGATAGGAAGGGATTTTATGTATGGGGCATGGCCTGTAAAGCACACTGCCTTTGAAATCCCTAATTTCCTTTTGGGACTTTATGTGAGACAAGCAGGTCATGCTATTGGTCTCCATCCCTGTATATGGAAAACACTAAGGTCAAATCAAAACTGCATCCACCAAGAACGCACGAAAATCGCACGGTGGGACTTTATATGAGCCACCAAGCTGTAAGCAAGGCGTCTCCATCCCTGGTTGGCTTTCCACTTCCATAGGTATCAGAACATATGTGCAAAAAAAAAAAAAAATTCCAAAATGCCAAATACTCCGGGGCTTAAGTGGTTAATTTAATGAAAAAAAAATATGTATATTTTTAATAAAATACTAAAGAAAGAACAAAAATGACAATTCATTTAATTAAAATGACCATAGCTAAGTACAATACCTTTTCACTATGGCACTGCATAATTGAAGATTTAGGGAAGTTTTGCAGCTTATTTAAGTGCAGTAGTTCGCTGGTACAATGGTTAGCGGTCTTGCCTCCCATACAGAGTGTGACAGGTTCGAATCCTGGCTACTGCAAGTAAAAAATTTTTTTTTTTTTTTTTTTTTTTAAGTTTTTTAACAGTTTTTATAATATCTTGTTTTTCTGAAAAAAAAATGTATATTTTTAATAAAATACTAAAGAAAGAACAAAAATGACAATTCATTTAATAAAAATGACCATAGCTAAGTACAATACCTCTTCCTGGAAAAGAGCAGCTGAAAATCATTACACCTCCATCCCCTTGGTGAATGCAGCATATAGATAGGAAGGGATTTTATGTATGGGGCATGGCCTGTAAAGCACACTGCCTTTGAAATCCCTAATTTCCTTTTGGGACTTTATGTGAGACAAGCAGGTCATGCTATTGGTCTCCATCCCTGTATATGGAAAACACTAAGGTCAAATCAAAACTGCATCCACCAAGAACGCACGAAAATCGCACGGTGGGACTTTATATGAGCCACCAAGCTGTAAGCAAGGTGTCTCCATCCCTGGTTGGCTTTCCACTTCCATAGGTATCAGAACATATGTGCAAAAAAAAAAAAAATTCCAAAATGCCAAATACTCCGGGGCTTAAGTGGTTAATTTAATGAAAAAAAATATGTATATTTTTAATAAAATACTAAAGAAAGAACAAAAATGACAATTCATTTAATTAAAATGACCATAGCTAAGTACAATACCTCTTACTGGAAAAGAGCAGCTGAAAATCATTACACCTCCATCCCATTGGTAAATGCAGCATATAGATAGGAAGGGATTTTATGTATGGGGCATGGCCTGTAAAGCACACTGCCTTTGAAATCCCTAATTTCCTTTTGGGACTTTATGTGAGACAAGCAGGTCATGCTATTGGTCTCCATCCCTGTATATGGAAAACACTAAGGTCAAATCAAAACTGCATCCACCAAGAACGCACGAAAATCGCACGGTGGGACTTTATATGAGCCACCAAGCTGTAAGCAAGGCGTCTCCATCCCTGGTTGGCTTTCCACTTCCATATACTTCCACTACTAAAGAAAGAACAAAAATGACAATTCATTTAATTAAAATGACCATAGCTAAGTACAATACCTTTTCACTATGGCACTGCATAATTGAAGATTTAGGGTAGTTTTGCAGCTTATTTAAGTGCAGTAGTTCGCTGGTACAATGGTTAGCGGTCTTGCCTCCCATACAGAGTGTGACAGGTTCGAATCCTGGCTACTGCAAGTAAAAAATTTTTTTTTTTTTTTTTTTTTTTTTTTTAAGTTTTTTAACAGTTTTTATAATATCTTGTTTTTTTGAAAAAAAATGTATATTTTTAATAAAATACTAAAGAAAGAACAAAAATGACAATTCATTTAATTAAAATGACCATAGCTAAGTACAATACCTCTTACTGGAAAAGAGCAGCTGAAAATCATTACACCTCCATCCCCTTGGTGAATGCAGCATATAGATAGGAAGGGATTTTATGTATGGGGCATGGCCTGTAAAGCACACTGCCTTTGAAATCCCTAATTTCCTTTTGGGACTTTATGTGAGACAAGCAGGTCATGCTATTGGTCTCCATCCCTGTATATGGAAAACACTAAGGTCAAATCAAAACTGCATCCACCAAGAACGCACGAAAATCGCACGGTGGGACTTTATATGAGCCACCAAGCTGTAAGCAAGGCGTCTCCATCCCTGGTTGGCTTTCCACTTCCATAGGTATCAGAACATATGTGCAAAAAAAAAAAAAATTCCAAAATGCCAAATACTCCGGGGCTTAAGTGGTTAATTTAATGAAAAAAAAATATGTATATTTTTAATAAAATACTAAAGAAAGAACAAAAATGACAATTCATTTAATTAAAATGACCATAGCTAAGTACAATACCTCTTACTGGAAAAGAGCAGCTGAAAATCATTACACCTCCATCCCCTTGGTGAATGCAGCATATAGATAGGAAGGGATTTTATGTATGGGGCATGGCCTGTAAAGCACACTGCCTTTGAAATCCCTAATTTCCTTTTGGGACTTTATGTGAGACAAGCAGGTCATGCTATTGGTCTCCATCCCTGTATATGGAAAACACTAAGGTCAAATCAAAACTGCATCCACCAAGAACGCACGAAAATCGCACGGTGGGACTTTATATGAGCCACCAAGCTGTAAGCAAGGCGTCTCCATCCCTGGTTGGCTTTCCACTTCCATAGGTATCAGAACATATGTGCAAAAAAAAAAAAAATTCCAAAATGCCAAATACTCCGGGGCTTAAGTGGTTAATTTAATGAAAAAAAAATATGTATATTTTTAATAAAATACTAAAGAAAGAACAAAAATGACAATTCATTTAATTAAAATGACCATAGCTAAGTACAATACCTCTTACTGGAAAAGAGCAGCTGAAAATCATTACACCTCCATCCCCTTGGTGAATGCAGCATATAGATAGGAAGGGATTTTATGTATGGGGCATGGCCTGTAAAGCACACTGCCTTTGAAATCCCTAATTTCCTTTTGGGACTTTATGTGAGACAAGCAGGTCATGCTATTGGTCTCCATCCCTGTATATGGAAAACACTAAGGTCAAATCAAAACTGCATCCACCAAGAACGCACGAAAATCGCACGGTGGGACTTTATATGAGCCACCAAGCTGTAAGCAAGGCGTCTCCATCCCTGGTTGGCTTTCCACTTCCATAGGTATCAGAACATATGTGCAAAAAAAAAAAAAATTCCAAAATGCCAAATACTCCGGGGCTTAAGTGGTTAATTTAATGAAAAAAAATATGTATATTTTTAATAAAATACTAAAGAAAGAACAAAAATGACAATTCATTTAATTAAAATGACCATAGCTAAGTACAATACCTCTTACTGGAAAAGAGCAGCTGAAAATCATTACACCTCCATCCCCTTGGTAAATGCAGCATATAGATAGGAAGGGATTTTATGTATGGGGCATGGCCTGTAAAGCACACTGCCTTTGAAATCCCTAATTTCCTTTTGGGACTTTATGTGAGACAAGCAGGTCATGCTATTGGTCTCCATCCCTGTATATGGAAAACACTAAGGTCAAATCAAAACTGCATCCACCAAGAACGCACGAAAATCGCACGGTGGGACTTTATATGAGCCACCAAGCTGTAAGCAAGGCGTCTCCATCCCTGGTTGGCTTTCCACTTCCATAGGTATCAGAACATATGTGCAAAAAAAAAAAAAAATTCCAAAATGCCAAATACTCCGGGGCTTAAGTGGTTAATTTAATGAAAAAAAAATATGTATATTTTTAATAAAATACTAAAGAAAGAACAAAAATGACAATTCATTTAATTAAAATGACCATAGCTAAGTACAATACCTCTTACTGGAAAAGAGCAGCTGAAAATCATTACACCTCCATCCCCTTGGTAAATGCAGCATATAGATAGGAAGGGATTTTATGTATGGGGCATGGCCTGTAAAGCACACTGCCTTTGAAATCCCTAATTTCCTTTTGGGACTTTATGTGAGACAAGCAGGTCATGCTATTGGTCTCCATCCCTGTATATGGAAAACACTAAGGTCAAATCAAAACTGCATCCACCAAGAACGCACGAAAATCGCACGGTGGGACTTTATATGAGCCACCAAGCTGTAAGCAAGGCGTCTCCATCCCTGGTTGGCTTTCCACTTCCATAGGTATCAGAACATATGTGCAAAAAAAAAAAAAAATTCCAAAATGCCAAATACTCCGGGGCTTAAGTGGTTAATTTAATGAAAAAAAAATATGTATATTTTTAATAAAATACTAAAGAAAGAACAAAAATGACAATTCATTTAATTAAAATGACCATAGCTAAGTACAATACCTTTTCACTATGGCACTGCATAATTGAAGATTTAGGGAAGTTTTGCAGCTTATTTAAGTGCAGTAGTTCGCTGGTACAATGGTTAGCGGTCTTGCCTCCCATACAGAGTGTGACAGGTTCGAATCCTGGCTACTGCAAGTAAAAAATTTTTTTTTTTTTTTTTTTTTTTAAGTTTTTTAACAGTTTTTATAATATCTTGTTTTTCTGAAAAAAAAATGTATATTTTTAATAAAATACTAAAGAAAGAACAAAAATGACAATTCATTTAATAAAAATGACCATAGCTAAGTACAATACCTCTTCCTGGAAAAGAGCAGCTGAAAATCATTACACCTCCATCCCCTTGGTGAATGCAGCATATAGATAGGAAGGGATTTTATGTATGGGGCATGGCCTGTAAAGCACACTGCCTTTGAAATCCCTAATTTCCTTTTGGGACTTTATGTGAGACAAGCAGGTCATGCTATTGGTCTCCATCCCTGTATATGGAAAACACTAAGGTCAAATCAAAACTGCATCCACCAAGAACGCACGAAAATCGCACGGTGGGACTTTATATGAGCCACCAAGCTGTAAGCAAGGTGTCTCCATCCCTGGTTGGCTTTCCACTTCCATAGGTATCAGAACATATGTGCAAAAAAAAAAAAAATTCCAAAATGCCAAATACTCCGGGGCTTAAGTGGTTAATTTAATGAAAAAAAATATGTATATTTTTAATAAAATACTAAAGAAAGAACAAAAATGACAATTCATTTAATTAAAATGACCATAGCTAAGTACAATACCTCTTACTGGAAAAGAGCAGCTGAAAATCATTACACCTCCATCCCCTTGGTAAATGCAGCATATAGATAGGAAGGGATTTTATGTATGGGGCATGGCCTGTAAAGCACACTGCCTTTGAAATCCCTAATTTCCTTTTGGGACTTTATGTGAGACAAGCAGGTCATGCTATTGGTCTCCATCCCTGTATATGGAAAACACTAAGGTCAAATCAAAACTGCATCCACCAAGAACGCACGAAAATCGCACGGTGGGACTTTATATGAGCCACCAAGCTGTAAGCAAGGCGTCTCCATCCCTGGTTGGCTTTCCACTTCCATAGGTATCAGAACATATGTGCAAAAAAAAAAAAAAATTCCAAAATGCCAAATACTCCGGGGCTTAAGTGGTTAATTTAATGAAAAAAAAATTATGTATATTTTTAATAAAATACTAAAGAAAGAACAAAAATGACAATTCATTTAATTAAAATGACCATAGCTAAGTACAATACCTCTTACTGGAAAAGAGCAGCTGAAAATCATTACACCTCCATCCCCTTGGTAAATGCAGCATATAGATAGGAAGGGATTTTATGTATGGGGCATGGCCTGTAAAGCACACTGCCTTTGAAATCCCTAATTTCCTTTTGGGACTTTATGTGAGACAAGCAGGTCATGCTATTGGTCTCCATCCCTGTATATGGAAAACACTAAGGTCAAATCAAAACTGCATCCACCAAGAACGCACGAAAATCGCACGGTGGGACTTTATATGAGCCACCAAGCTGTAAGCAAGGCGTCTCCATCCCTGGTTGGCTTTCCACTTCCATAGGTATCAGAACATATGTGCAAAAAAAAAAAAAAATTCCAAAATGCCAAATACTCCGGGGCTTAAGTGGTTAATTTAATGAAAAAAAAATATGTATATTTTTAATAAAATACTAAAGAAAGAACAAAAATGACAATTCATTTAATTAAAATGACCATAGCTAAGTACAATACCTTTTCACTATGGCACTGCATAATTGAAGATTTAGGGTAGTTTTGCAGCTTATTTAAGTGCAGTAGTTCGCTGGTACAATGGTTAGCGGTCTTGCCTCCCATACAGAGTGTGACAGGTTCGAATCCTGGCTACTGCAAGTAAAAAATTTTTTTTTTTTTTTTTTTTTTTTTTTTTTAAGTTTTTTAACAGTTTTTATAATATCTTGTTTTTTTGAAAAAAAATGTATATTTTTAATAAAATACTAAAGAAAGAACAAAAATGACAATTCATTTAATTAAAATGACCATAGCTAAGTACAATACCTCTTACTGGAAAAGAGCAGCTGAAAATCATTACACCTCCATCCCCTTGGTGAATGCAGCATATAGATAGGAAGGGATTTTATGTATGGGGCATGGCCTGTAAAGCACACTGCCTTTGAAATCCCTAATTTCCTTTTGGGACTTTATGTGAGACAAGCAGGTCATGCTATTGGTCTCCATCCCTGTATATGGAAAACACTAAGGTCAAATCAAAACTGCATCCACCAAGAACGCACGAAAATCGCACGGTGGGACTTTATATGAGCCACCAAGCTGTAAGCAAGGCGTCTCCATCCCTGGTTGGCTTTCCACTTCCATAGGTATCAGAACATATGTGCAAAAAAAAAAAAAATTCCAAAATGCCAAATACTCCGGGGCTTAAGTGGTTAATTTAATGAAAAAAAAATATGTATATTTTTAATAAAATACTAAAGAAAGAACAAAAATGACAATTCATTTAATTAAAATGACCATAGCTAAGTACAATACCTCTTACTGGAAAAGAGCAGCTGAAAATCATTACACCTCCATCCCCTTGGTGAATGCAGCATATAGATAGGAAGGGATTTTATGTATGGGGCATGGCCTGTAAAGCACACTGCCTTTGAAATCCCTAATTTCCTTTTGGGACTTTATGTGAGACAAGCAGGTCATGCTATTGGTCTCCATCCCTGTATATGGAAAACACTAAGGTCAAATCAAAACTGCATCCACCAAGAACGCACGAAAATCGCACGGTGGGACTTTATATGAGCCACCAAGCTGTAAGCAAGGCGTCTCCATCCCTGGTTGGCTTTCCACTTCCATAGGTATCAGAACATATGTGCAAAAAAAAAAAAAATTCCAAAATGCCAAATACTCCGGGGCTTAAGTGGTTAATTTAATGAAAAAAAATATGTATATTTTTAATAAAATACTAAAGAAAGAACAAAAATGACAATTCATTTAATTAAAATGACCATAGCTAAGTACAATACCTCTTACTGGAAAAGAGCAGCTGAAAATCATTACACCTCCATCCCCTTGGTAAATGCAGCATATAGATAGGAAGGGATTTTATGTATGGGGCATGGCCTGTAAAGCACACTGCCTTTGAAATCCCTAATTTCCTTTTGGGACTTTATGTGAGACAAGCAGGTCATGCTATTGGTCTCCATCCCTGTATATGGAAAACACTAAGGTCAAATCAAAACTGCATCCACCAAGAACGCACGAAAATCGCACGGTGGGACTTTATATGAGCCACCAAGCTGTAAGCAAGGCGTCTCCATCCCTGGTTGGCTTTCCACTTCCATAGGTATCAGAACATATGTGCAAAAAAAAAAAAAAATTCCAAAATGCCAAATACTCCGGGGCTTAAGTGGTTAATTTAATGAAAAAAAAATATGTATATTTTTAATAAAATACTAAAGAAAGAACAAAAATGACAATTCATTTAATTAAAATGACCATAGCTAAGTACAATACCTCTTACTGGAAAAGAGCAGCTGAAAATCATTACACCTCCATCCCCTTGGTGAATGCAGCATATAGATAGGAAGGGATTTTATGTATGGGGCATGGCCTGTAAAGCACACTGCCTTTGAAATCCCTAATTTCCTTTTGGGACTTTATGTGAGACAAGCAGGTCATGCTATTGGTCTCCATCCCTGTATATGGAAAACACTAAGGTCAAATCAAAACTGCATCCACCAAGAACGCACGAAAATCGCACGGTGGGACTTTATATGAGCCACCAAGCTGTAAGCAAGGCGTCTCCATCCCTGGTTGGCTTTCCACTTCCATAGGTATCAGAACATATGTGCAAAAAAAAAAAAAATTCCAAAATGCCAAATACTCCGGGGCTTAAGTGGTTAATTTAATGAAAAAAAAATATGTATATTTTTAATAAAATACTAAAGAAAGAACAAAAATGACAATTCATTTAATTAAAATGACCATAGCTAAGTACAATACCTCTTACTGGAAAAGAGCAGCTGAAAATCATTACACCTCCATCCCCTTGGTGAATGCAGCATATAGATAGGAAGGGATTTTATGTATGGGGCATGGCCTGTAAAGCACACTGCCTTTGAAATCCCTAATTTCCTTTTGGGACTTTATGTGAGACAAGCAGGTCATGCTATTGGTCTCCATCCCTGTATATGGAAAACACTAAGGTCAAATCAAAACTGCATCCACCAAGAACGCACGAAAATCGCACGGTGGGACTTTATATGAGCCACCAAGCTGTAAGCAAGGCGTCTCCATCCCTGGTTGGCTTTCCACTTCCATAGGTATCAGAACATATGTGCAAAAAAAAAAAAAATTCCAAAATGCCAAATACTCCGGGGCTTAAGTGGTTAATTTAATGAAAAAAAATATGTATATTTTTAATAAAATACTAAAGAAAGAACAAAAATGACAATTCATTTAATTAAAATGACCATAGCTAAGTACAATACCTCTTACTGGAAAAGAGCAGCTGAAAATCATTACACCTCCATCCCCTTGGTAAATGCAGCATATAGATAGGAAGGGATTTTATGTATGGGGCATGGCCTGTAAAGCACACTGCCTTTGAAATCCCTAATTTCCTTTTGGGACTTTATGTGAGACAAGCAGGTCATGCTATTGGTCTCCATCCCTGTATATGGAAAACACTAAGGTCAAATCAAAACTGCATCCACCAAGAACGCACGAAAATCGCACGGTGGGACTTTATATGAGCCACCAAGCTGTAAGCAAGGCGTCTCCATCCCTGGTTGGCTTTCCACTTCCATAGGTATCAGAACATATGTGCAAAAAAAAAAAAAAATTCCAAAATGCCAAATACTCCGGGGCTTAAGTGGTTAATTTAATGAAAAAAAAATATGTATATTTTTAATAAAATACTAAAGAAAGAACAAAAATGACAATTCATTTAATTAAAATGACCATAGCTAAGTACAATACCTCTTACTGGAAAAGAGCAGCTGAAAATCATTACACCTCCATCCCCTTGGTAAATGCAGCATATAGATAGGAAGGGATTTTATGTATGGGGCATGGCCTGTAAAGCACACTGCCTTTGAAATCCCTAATTTCCTTTTGGGACTTTATGTGAGACAAGCAGGTCATGCTATTGGTCTCCATCCCTGTATATGGAAAACACTAAGGTCAAATCAAAACTGCATCCACCAAGAACGCACGAAAATCGCACGGTGGGACTTTATATGAGCCACCAAGCTGTAAGCAAGGCGTCTCCATCCCTGGTTGGCTTTCCACTTCCATAGGTATCAGAACATATGTGCAAAAAAAAAAAAAAATTCCAAAATGCCAAATACTCCGGGGCTTAAGTGGTTAATTTAATGAAAAAAAAATATGTATATTTTTAATAAAATACTAAAGAAAGAACAAAAATGACAATTCATTTAATTAAAATGACCATAGCTAAGTACAATACCTTTTCACTATGGCACTGCATAATTGAAGATTTAGGGAAGTTTTGCAGCTTATTTAAGTGCAGTAGTTCGCTGGTACAATGGTTAGCGGTCTTGCCTCCCATACAGAGTGTGACAGGTTCGAATCCTGGCTACTGCAAGTAAAAAATTTTTTTTTTTTTTTTTTTTTTTAAGTTTTTTAACAGTTTTTATAATATCTTGTTTTTCTGAAAAAAAAATGTATATTTTTAATAAAATACTAAAGAAAGAACAAAAATGACAATTCATTTAATAAAAATGACCATAGCTAAGTACAATACCTCTTCCTGGAAAAGAGCAGCTGAAAATCATTACACCTCCATCCCCTTGGTGAATGCAGCATATAGATAGGAAGGGATTTTATGTATGGGGCATGGCCTGTAAAGCACACTGCCTTTGAAATCCCTAATTTCCTTTTGGGACTTTATGTGAGACAAGCAGGTCATGCTATTGGTCTCCATCCCTGTATATGGAAAACACTAAGGTCAAATCAAAACTGCATCCACCAAGAACGCACGAAAATCGCACGGTGGGACTTTATATGAGCCACCAAGCTGTAAGCAAGGTGTCTCCATCCCTGGTTGGCTTTCCACTTCCATAGGTATCAGAACATATGTGCAAAAAAAAAAAAAATTCCAAAATGCCAAATACTCCGGGGCTTAAGTGGTTAATTTAATGAAAAAAAATATGTATATTTTTAATAAAATACTAAAGAAAGAACAAAAATGACAATTCATTTAATTAAAATGACCATAGCTAAGTACAATACCTCTTACTGGAAAAGAGCAGCTGAAAATCATTACACCTCCATCCCCTTGGTAAATGCAGCATATAGATAGGAAGGGATTTTATGTATGGGGCATGGCCTGTAAAGCACACTGCCTTTGAAATCCCTAATTTCCTTTTGGGACTTTATGTGAGACAAGCAGGTCATGCTATTGGTCTCCATCCCTGTATATGGAAAACACTAAGGTCAAATCAAAACTGCATCCACCAAGAACGCACGAAAATCGCACGGTGGGACTTTATATGAGCCACCAAGCTGTAAGCAAGGCGTCTCCATCCCTGGTTGGCTTTCCACTTCCATAGGTATCAGAACATATGTGCAAAAAAAAAAAAAAATTCCAAAATGCCAAATACTCCGGGGCTTAAGTGGTTAATTTAATGAAAAAAAAATTATGTATATTTTTAATAAAATACTAAAGAAAGAACAAAAATGACAATTCATTTAATTAAAATGACCATAGCTAAGTACAATACCTCTTACTGGAAAAGAGCAGCTGAAAATCATTACACCTCCATCCCCTTGGTAAATGCAGCATATAGATAGGAAGGGATTTTATGTATGGGGCATGGCCTGTAAAGCACACTGCCTTTGAAATCCCTAATTTCCTTTTGGGACTTTATGTGAGACAAGCAGGTCATGCTATTGGTCTCCATCCCTGTATATGGAAAACACTAAGGTCAAATCAAAACTGCATCCACCAAGAACGCACGAAAATCGCACGGTGGGACTTTATATGAGCCACCAAGCTGTAAGCAAGGCGTCTCCATCCCTGGTTGGCTTTCCACTTCCATAGGTATCAGAACATATGTGCAAAAAAAAAAAAAAATTCCAAAATGCCAAATACTCCGGGGCTTAAGTGGTTAATTTAATGAAAAAAAAATATGTATATTTTTAATAAAATACTAAAGAAAGAACAAAAATGACAATTCATTTAATTAAAATGACCATAGCTAAGTACAATACCTTTTCACTATGGCACTGCATAATTGAAGATTTAGGGTAGTTTTGCAGCTTATTTAAGTGCAGTAGTTCGCTGGTACAATGGTTAGCGGTCTTGCCTCCCATACAGAGTGTGACAGGTTCGAATCCTGGCTACTGCAAGTAAAAAATTTTTTTTTTTTTTTTTTTTTTTTTTTTTTAAGTTTTTTAACAGTTTTTATAATATCTTGTTTTTTTGAAAAAAAATGTATATTTTTAATAAAATACTAAAGAAAGAACAAAAATGACAATTCATTTAATTAAAATGACCATAGCTAAGTACAATACCTCTTACTGGAAAAGAGCAGCTGAAAATCATTACACCTCCATCCCCTTGGTGAATGCAGCATATAGATAGGAAGGGATTTTATGTATGGGGCATGGCCTGTAAAGCACACTGCCTTTGAAATCCCTAATTTCCTTTTGGGACTTTATGTGAGACAAGCAGGTCATGCTATTGGTCTCCATCCCTGTATATGGAAAACACTAAGGTCAAATCAAAACTGCATCCACCAAGAACGCACGAAAATCGCACGGTGGGACTTTATATGAGCCACCAAGCTGTAAGCAAGGCGTCTCCATCCCTGGTTGGCTTTCCACTTCCATAGGTATCAGAACATATGTGCAAAAAAAAAAAAAATTCCAAAATGCCAAATACTCCGGGGCTTAAGTGGTTAATTTAATGAAAAAAAAATATGTATATTTTTAATAAAATACTAAAGAAAGAACAAAAATGACAATTCATTTAATTAAAATGACCATAGCTAAGTACAATACCTCTTACTGGAAAAGAGCAGCTGAAAATCATTACACCTCCATCCCCTTGGTGAATGCAGCATATAGATAGGAAGGGATTTTATGTATGGGGCATGGCCTGTAAAGCACACTGCCTTTGAAATCCCTAATTTCCTTTTGGGACTTTATGTGAGACAAGCAGGTCATGCTATTGGTCTCCATCCCTGTATATGGAAAACACTAAGGTCAAATCAAAACTGCATCCACCAAGAACGCACGAAAATCGCACGGTGGGACTTTATATGAGCCACCAAGCTGTAAGCAAGGCGTCTCCATCCCTGGTTGGCTTTCCACTTCCATAGGTATCAGAACATATGTGCAAAAAAAAAAAAAATTCCAAAATGCCAAATACTCCGGGGCTTAAGTGGTTAATTTAATGAAAAAAAATATGTATATTTTTAATAAAATACTAAAGAAAGAACAAAAATGACAATTCATTTAATTAAAATGACCATAGCTAAGTACAATACCTCTTACTGGAAAAGAGCAGCTGAAAATCATTACACCTCCATCCCCTTGGTAAATGCAGCATATAGATAGGAAGGGATTTTATGTATGGGGCATGGCCTGTAAAGCACACTGCCTTTGAAATCCCTAATTTCCTTTTGGGACTTTATGTGAGACAAGCAGGTCATGCTATTGGTCTCCATCCCTGTATATGGAAAACACTAAGGTCAAATCAAAACTGCATCCACCAAGAACGCACGAAAATCGCACGGTGGGACTTTATATGAGCCACCAAGCTGTAAGCAAGGCGTCTCCATCCCTGGTTGGCTTTCCACTTCCATAGGTATCAGAACATATGTGCAAAAAAAAAAAAAAATTCCAAAATGCCAAATACTCCGGGGCTTAAGTGGTTAATTTAATGAAAAAAAAATATGTATATTTTTAATAAAATACTAAAGAAAGAACAAAAATGACAATTCATTTAATTAAAATGACCATAGCTAAGTACAATACCTTTTCACTATGGCACTGCATAATTGAAGATTTAGGGAAGTTTTGCAGCTTATTTAAGTGCAGTAGTTCGCTGGTACAATGGTTAGCGGTCTTGCCTCCCATACAGAGTGTGACAGGTTCGAATCCTGGCTACTGCAAGTAAAAAATTTTTTTTTTTTTTTTTTTTTTTAAGTTTTTTAACAGTTTTTATAATATCTTGTTTTTCTGAAAAAAAAATGTATATTTTTAATAAAATACTAAAGAAAGAACAAAAATGACAATTCATTTAATAAAAATGACCATAGCTAAGTACAATACCTCTTCCTGGAAAAGAGCAGCTGAAAATCATTACACCTCCATCCCCTTGGTGAATGCAGCATATAGATAGGAAGGGATTTTATGTATGGGGCATGGCCTGTAAAGCACACTGCCTTTGAAATCCCTAATTTCCTTTTGGGACTTTATGTGAGACAAGCAGGTCATGCTATTGGTCTCCATCCCTGTATATGGAAAACACTAAGGTCAAATCAAAACTGCATCCACCAAGAACGCACGAAAATCGCACGGTGGGACTTTATATGAGCCACCAAGCTGTAAGCAAGGTGTCTCCATCCCTGGTTGGCTTTCCACTTCCATAGGTATCAGAACATATGTGCAAAAAAAAAAAAAATTCCAAAATGCCAAATACTCCGGGGCTTAAGTGGTTAATTTAATGAAAAAAAATATGTATATTTTTAATAAAATACTAAAGAAAGAACAAAAATGACAATTCATTTAATTAAAATGACCATAGCTAAGTACAATACCTCTTACTGGAAAAGAGCAGCTGAAAATCATTACACCTCCATCCCCTTGGTAAATGCAGCATATAGATAGGAAGGGATTTTATGTATGGGGCATGGCCTGTAAAGCACACTGCCTTTGAAATCCCTAATTTCCTTTTGGGACTTTATGTGAGACAAGCAGGTCATGCTATTGGTCTCCATCCCTGTATATGGAAAACACTAAGGTCAAATCAAAACTGCATCCACCAAGAACGCACGAAAATCGCACGGTGGGACTTTATATGAGCCACCAAGCTGTAAGCAAGGCGTCTCCATCCCTGGTTGGCTTTCCACTTCCATAGGTATCAGAACATATGTGCAAAAAAAAAAAAAAATTCCAAAATGCCAAATACTCCGGGGCTTAAGTGGTTAATTTAATGAAAAAAAAATTATGTATATTTTTAATAAAATACTAAAGAAAGAACAAAAATGACAATTCATTTAATTAAAATGACCATAGCTAAGTACAATACCTCTTACTGGAAAAGAGCAGCTGAAAATCATTACACCTCCATCCCCTTGGTAAATGCAGCATATAGATAGGAAGGGATTTTATGTATGGGGCATGGCCTGTAAAGCACACTGCCTTTGAAATCCCTAATTTCCTTTTGGGACTTTATGTGAGACAAGCAGGTCATGCTATTGGTCTCCATCCCTGTATATGGAAAACACTAAGGTCAAATCAAAACTGCATCCACCAAGAACGCACGAAAATCGCACGGTGGGACTTTATATGAGCCACCAAGCTGTAAGCAAGGCGTCTCCATCCCTGGTTGGCTTTCCACTTCCATAGGTATCAGAACATATGTGCAAAAAAAAAAAAAAATTCCAAAATGCCAAATACTCCGGGGCTTAAGTGGTTAATTTAATGAAAAAAAAATATGTATATTTTTAATAAAATACTAAAGAAAGAACAAAAATGACAATTCATTTAATTAAAATGACCATAGCTAAGTACAATACCTTTTCACTATGGCACTGCATAATTGAAGATTTAGGGTAGTTTTGCAGCTTATTTAAGTGCAGTAGTTCGCTGGTACAATGGTTAGCGGTCTTGCCTCCCATACAGAGTGTGACAGGTTCGAATCCTGGCTACTGCAAGTAAAAAATTTTTTTTTTTTTTTTTTTTTTTTTTTTTTAAGTTTTTTAACAGTTTTTATAATATCTTGTTTTTTTGAAAAAAAATGTATATTTTTAATAAAATACTAAAGAAAGAACAAAAATGACAATTCATTTAATTAAAATGACCATAGCTAAGTACAATACCTCTTACTGGAAAAGAGCAGCTGAAAATCATTACACCTCCATCCCCTTGGTGAATGCAGCATATAGATAGGAAGGGATTTTATGTATGGGGCATGGCCTGTAAAGCACACTGCCTTTGAAATCCCTAATTTCCTTTTGGGACTTTATGTGAGACAAGCAGGTCATGCTATTGGTCTCCATCCCTGTATATGGAAAACACTAAGGTCAAATCAAAACTGCATCCACCAAGAACGCACGAAAATCGCACGGTGGGACTTTATATGAGCCACCAAGCTGTAAGCAAGGCGTCTCCATCCCTGGTTGGCTTTCCACTTCCATAGGTATCAGAACATATGTGCAAAAAAAAAAAAAATTCCAAAATGCCAAATACTCCGGGGCTTAAGTGGTTAATTTAATGAAAAAAAAATATGTATATTTTTAATAAAATACTAAAGAAAGAACAAAAATGACAATTCATTTAATTAAAATGACCATAGCTAAGTACAATACCTCTTACTGGAAAAGAGCAGCTGAAAATCATTACACCTCCATCCCCTTGGTGAATGCAGCATATAGATAGGAAGGGATTTTATGTATGGGGCATGGCCTGTAAAGCACACTGCCTTTGAAATCCCTAATTTCCTTTTGGGACTTTATGTGAGACAAGCAGGTCATGCTATTGGTCTCCATCCCTGTATATGGAAAACACTAAGGTCAAATCAAAACTGCATCCACCAAGAACGCACGAAAATCGCACGGTGGGACTTTATATGAGCCACCAAGCTGTAAGCAAGGCGTCTCCATCCCTGGTTGGCTTTCCACTTCCATAGGTATCAGAACATATGTGCAAAAAAAAAAAAAATTCCAAAATGCCAAATACTCCGGGGCTTAAGTGGTTAATTTAATGAAAAAAAAATATGTATATTTTTAATAAAATACTAAAGAAAGAACAAAAATGACAATTCATTTAATTAAAATGACCATAGCTAAGTACAATACCTCTTACTGGAAAAGAGCAGCTGAAAATCATTACACCTCCATCCCCTTGGTGAATGCAGCATATAGATAGGAAGGGATTTTATGTATGGGGCATGGCCTGTAAAGCACACTGCCTTTGAAATCCCTAATTTCCTTTTGGGACTTTATGTGAGACAAGCAGGTCATGCTATTGGTCTCCATCCCTGTATATGGAAAACACTAAGGTCAAATCAAAACTGCATCCACCAAGAACGCACGAAAATCGCACGGTGGGACTTTATATGAGCCACCAAGCTGTAAGCAAGGCGTCTCCATCCCTGGTTGGCTTTCCACTTCCATAGGTATCAGAACATATGTGCAAAAAAAAAAAAAATTCCAAAATGCCAAATACTCCGGGGCTTAAGTGGTTAATTTAATGAAAAAAAATATGTATATTTTTAATAAAATACTAAAGAAAGAACAAAAATGACAATTCATTTAATTAAAATGACCATAGCTAAGTACAATACCTCTTACTGGAAAAGAGCAGCTGAAAATCATTACACCTCCATCCCCTTGGTAAATGCAGCATATAGATAGGAAGGGATTTTATGTATGGGGCATGGCCTGTAAAGCACACTGCCTTTGAAATCCCTAATTTCCTTTTGGGACTTTATGTGAGACAAGCAGGTCATGCTATTGGTCTCCATCCCTGTATATGGAAAACACTAAGGTCAAATCAAAACTGCATCCACCAAGAACGCACGAAAATCGCACGGTGGGACTTTATATGAGCCACCAAGCTGTAAGCAAGGCGTCTCCATCCCTGGTTGGCTTTCCACTTCCATAGGTATCAGAACATATGTGCAAAAAAAAAAAAAATTCCAAAATGCCAAATACTCCGGGGCTTAAGTGGTTAATTTAATGAAAAAAAATATGTATATTTTTAATAAAATACTAAAGAAAGAACAAAAATGACAATTCATTTAATTAAAATGACCATAGCTAAGTACAATACCTCTTACTGGAAAAGAGCAGCTGAAAATCATTACACCTCCATCCCCTTGGTAAATGCAGCATATAGATAGGAAGGGATTTTATGTATGGGGCATGGCCTGTAAAGCACACTGCCTTTGAAATCCCTAATTTCCTTTTGGGACTTTATGTGAGACAAGCAGGTCATGCTATTGGTCTCCATCCCTGTATATGGAAAACACTAAGGTCAAATCAAAACTGCATCCACCAAGAACGCACGAAAATCGCACGGTGGGACTTTATATGAGCCACCAAGCTGTAAGCAAGGCGTCTCCATCCCTGGTTGGCTTTCCACTTCCATAGGTATCAGAACATATGTGCAAAAAAAAAAAAAATTCCAAAATGCCAAATACTCCGGGGCTTAAGTGGTTAATTTAATGAAAAAAAAATATGTATATTTTTAATAAAATACTAAAGAAAGAACAAAAATGACAATTCATTTAATTAAAATGACCATAGCTAAGTACAATACCTCTTACTGGAAAAGAGCAGCTGAAAATCATTACACCTCCATCCCCTTGGTAAATGCAGCATATAGATAGGAAGGGATTTTATGTATGGGGCATGGCCTGTAAAGCACACTGCCTTTGAAATCCCTAATTTCCTTTTGGGACTTTATGTGAGACAAGCAGGTCATGCTATTGGTCTCCATCCCTGTATATGGAAAACACTAAGGTCAAATCAAAACTGCATCCACCAAGAACGCACGAAAATCGCACGGTGGGACTTTATATGAGCCACCAAGCTGTAAGCAAGGCGTCTCCATCCCTGGTTGGCTTTCCACTTCCATAGGTATCAGAACATATGTGCAAAAAAAAAAAAAAATTCCAAAATGCCAAATACTCCGGGGCTTAAGTGGTTAATTTAATGAAAAAAAAATATGTATATTTTTAATAAAATACTAAAGAAAGAACAAAAATGACAATTCATTTAATTAAAATGACCATAGCTAAGTACAATACCTTTTCACTATGGCACTGCATAATTGAAGATTTAGGGAAGTTTTGCAGATTATTTAAGTGCAGTAGTTCGCTGGTACAATGGTTAGCGGTCTTGCCTCCCATACAGAGTGTGACAGGTTCGAATCCTGGCTACTGCAAGTAAAACATTTTTTTTTTTTTTTTTTTTTTTTTTTTTTAAGTTTTTTAACAGTTTTTATAATATCTTGTTTTTTTGAAAAAAAAATGTATATTTTTAATAAAATACTAAAGAAAGAACAAAAATGACAATTCATTTAATTAAAATGACCATAGCTAAGTACAATACCTCTTACTGGAAAAGAGCAGCTGAAAATCATTACACCTCCATCCCCTTGGTGAATGCAGCATATAGATAGGAAGGGATTTTATGTATGGGGCATGGCCTGTAAAGCACACTGCCTTTGAAATCCCTAATTTCCTTTTGGGACTTTATGTGAGACAAGCAGGTCATGCTATTGGTCTCCATCCCTGTATATGGAAAACACTAAGGTCAAATCAAAACTGCATCCACCAAGAACGCACGAAAATCGCACGGTGGGACTTTATATGAGCCACCAAGCTGTAAGCAAGGCGTCTCCATCCCTGGTTGGCTTTCCACTTCCATAGGTATCAGAACATATGTGCAAAAAAAAAAAAAATTCCAAAATGCCAAATACTCCGGGGCTTAAGTGGTTAATTTAATGAAAAAAAATATGTATATTTTTAATAAAATACTAAAGAAAGAACAAAAATGACAATTCATTTAATTAAAATGACCATAGCTAAGTACAATACCTCTTACTGGAAAAGAGCAGCTGAAAATCATTACACCTCCATCCCCTTGGTAAATGCAGCATATAGATAGGAAGGGATTTTATGTATGGGGCATGGCCTGTAAAGCACACTGCCTTTGAAATCCCTAATTTCCTTTTGGGACTTTATGTGAGACAAGCAGGTCATGCTATTGGTCTCCATCCCTGTATATGGAAAAAAATGACCATAGCTAAGTACAATACCTTTTCACTATGGCACTGCATAATTGAAGATTTAGGGAAGTTTTGCAGCTTATTTCAGTGCAGTAGTTCGCTGGGGCTTAAGTAGTTCGCCGGGGCTTAAGTGGTTAATTTAATGAAAAAAAATATGTATATTTTTAATAAAATACTAAAGAAAGAACAAAAATGACAATTCATTTAATTAAAATGACCATAGCTAAGTACAATACCTCTTACTGGAAAAGAGCAGCTGAAAATCATTACACCTCCATCCCCTTGGTAAATGCAGCATATAGATAGGAAGGGATTTTATGTATGGGGCATGGCCTGTAAAGCACACTGCCTTTGAAATCCCTAATTTCCTTTTGGGACTTTATGTGAGACAAGCAGGTCATGCTATTGGTCTCCATCCCTGTATATGGAAAACACTAAGGTCAAATCAAAACTGCATCCACCAAGAACGCACGAAAATCGCACGGTGGGACTTTATATGAGCCACCAAGCTGTAAGCAAGGCGTCTCCATCCCTGGTTGGCTTTCCACTTCCATAGGTATCAGAACATATGTGCAAAAAAAAAAAAAAATTCCAAAATGCCAAATACTCCGGGGCTTAAGTGGTTAATTTAATGAAAAAAAAATATGTATATTTTTAATAAAATACTAAAGAAAGAACAAAAATGACAATTCATTTAATTAAAATGACCATAGCTAAGTACAATACCTTTTCACTATGGCACTGCATAATTGAAGATTTAGGGAAGTTTTGCAGCTTATTTAAGTGCAGTAGTTCGCTGGTACAATGGTTAGCGGTCTTGCCTCCCATACAGAGTGTGACAGGTTCGAATCCTGGCTACTGCAAGTAAAAAATTTTTTTTTTTTTTTTTTTTTAAGTTTTTTAACAGTTTTTATAATATCTTGTTTTTTTGAAAAAAAAATGTATATTTTTAATAAAATACTAAAGAAAGAACAAAAATGACAATTCATTTAATAAAAATGACCATAGCTAAGTACAATACCTCTTCCTGGAAAAGAGCAGCTGAAAATCATTACACCTCCATCCCCTTGGTGAATGCAGCATATAGATAGGAAGGGATTTTATGTATGGGGCATGGCCTGTAAAGCACACTGCCTTTGAAATCCCTAATTTCCTTTTGGGACTTTATGTGAGAC
The DNA here is from genome assembly GCF_965119305.1 of Pelophylax lessonae. Classification (NCBI taxonomy): domain Eukaryota; kingdom Metazoa; phylum Chordata; class Amphibia; order Anura; family Ranidae; genus Pelophylax; species Pelophylax lessonae. Next base: position 58,167 of record NW_028119638.1, read on the forward strand.
AAGCAGGTCATGCTATTGGTCTCCATCCCTGTATATGGAAAACACTAAGGTCAAATCAAAACTGCATCCACCAAGAACGCACGAAAATCGCACGGTGGGACTTTATATGAGCCACCAAGCTGTAAGCAAGGCGTCTCCATCCCTGGTTGGCTTTCCACTTCCATAGGTATCAGAACATATGTGCAAAAAAAAAAAAAATTCCAAAATGCCAAATACTCCGGGGCTTAAGTGGTTAATTTAATGAAAAAAAATATGTATATTTTTAATAAAATACTAAAGAAAGAACAAAAATGACAATTCATTTAATTAAAATGACCATAGCTAAGTACAATACCTCTTACTGGAAAAGAGCAGCTGAAAATCATTACACCTCCATCCCCTTGGTAAATGCAGCATATAGATAGGAAGGGATTTTATGTATGGGGCATGGCCTGTAAAGCACACTGCCTTTGAAATCCCTAATTTCCTTTTGGGACTTTATGTGAGACAAGCAGGTCATGCTATTGGTCTCCATCCCTGTATATGGAAAACACTAAGGTCAAATCAAAACTGCATCCACCAAGAACGCACGAAAATCGCACGGTGGGACTTTATATGAGCCACCAAGCTGTAAGCAAGGCGTCTCCATCCCTGGTTGGCTTTCCACTTCCATAGGTATCAGAACATATGTGCAAAAAAAAAAAAAAATTCCAAAATGCCAAATACTCCGGGGCTTAAGTGGTTAATTTAATGAAAAAAAAATATGTATATTTTTAATAAAATACTAAAGAAAGAACAAAAATGACAATTCATTTAATTAAAATGACCATAGCTAAGTACAATACCTCTTACTGGAAAAGAGCAGCTGAAAATCATTACACCTCCATCCCCTTGGTAAATGCAGCATATAGATAGGAAGGGATTTTATGTATGGGGCATGGCCTGTAAAGCACACTGCCTTTGAAATCCCTAATTTCCTTTTGGGACTTTATGTGAGACAAGCAGGTCATGCTATTGGTCTCCATCCCTGTATATGGAAAACACTAAGGTCAAATCAAAACTGCATCCACCAAGAACGCATGAAAATCGCACGGTGGGACTTTATATGAGCCACCAAGCTGTAAGCAAGGCGTCTCCATCCCTGGTTGGCTTTCCACTTCCATAGGTATCAGAACATATGTGCAAAAAAAAAAAAAAATCCAAAATGCCAAATACTCCGGGGCTTAAGTGGTTAATTTAATGAAAAAAAAATATGTATATTTTTAATAAAATACTAAAGAAAGAACAAAAATGACAATTCATTTAATTAAAATGACCATAGCTAAGTACAATACCTCTTCCTGGAAAAGAGCAGCTGAAAATCATTACACCTCCATCCCCTTGGTGAATGCAGCATATAGATAGGAAGGGATTTTATGTATGGGGCATGGCCTGTAAAGCACACTGCCTTTGAAATCCCTAATTTCCTTTTGGGACTTTATGTGAGACAAGCAGGTCATGCTATTGGTCTCCATCCCTGTATATGGAAAACACTAAGGTCAAATCAAAACTGCATCCACCAAGAACGCACGAAAATCGCACGGTGGGACTTTATATGAGCCACCAAGCTGTAAGCAAGGCGTCTCCATCCCTGGTTGGCTTTCCACTTCCATAGGTATCAGAACATATGTGCAAAAAAAAAAAAAATTCCAAAATGCCAAATACTCCGGGGCTTAAGTGGTTAATTTAATGAAAAAAAATATGTATATTTTTAATAAAATACTAAAGAAAGAACAAAAATGACAATTCATTTAATTAAAATGACCATAGCTAAGTACAATACCTCTTACTGGAAAAGAGCAGCTGAAAATCATTACACCTCCATCCCCTTGGTGAATGCAGCATATAGATAGGAAGGGATTTTATGTATGGGGCATGGCCTGTAAAGCACACTGCCTTTGAAATCCCTAATTTCCTTTTGGGACTTTATGTGAGACAAGCAGGTCATGCTATTGGTCTCCATCCCTGTATATGGAAAACACTAAGGTCAAATCAAAACTGCATCCACCAAGAACGCACGAAAATCGCACGGTGGGACTTTATATGAGCC
>NW_028119637.1:0-60222 GCF_965119305.1 Pelophylax lessonae
TGAAGGAGTCAGGACTCAGGACAGGTGGTGGAAGCATGTTCTGACAAGTTCTTATAATGAAAATAATATATATAGACAGGTTTTTGAACCAGTGCAGTGCCAGTGCTGCTCCTAAGGTGAGACTGAGAGAGGCTATCCAGTCCACCACTTTACTTGAGCAGATCACAGAAGAAAGGTGGAAGCATCTGACAGCAAGTGACAGCACTTCTTAGATTGCACACTGGAATTCAGTTATGGACTTTTCCTTATAAAGTTTAGTTTACACACTTAATCTTGCACCTAACTTATTCACAATCACAACTTATTTTATTGTGGTATTGTCATATAATATATTTTATATGAATTAAATTTACATTGTGGGAATAATTTGCACTGCATTTAGCACAGACATGTCACTTTATTTTTGATACTGTGGACGATTAATCTGATTTTGAATACAAGAAGAATATATATTATTATTATATAATTGCATTTGCAGGTACTTTATTAGCATTTTTAGCACAGCCACTTTGTTAGTAGTTTTTGATGCATTTTTCACTTTTTAAGCGTTGTAGGTTAAGGTTTGTGATTGTGAAGCTGGCCTGGCACATCATCATCCATCATCAAGCGAATCAAATCAATCCGCGGATTCCGTGATTAGACTGCGCATGCTCATTCTGCCTCAGCTGAAAAGATGGACGAACCAAAAACACCACCTTCCACCCCTGGCCCTTCAACTTCAAGTGATCTGCCTGGCTGTGAGAGTGAGGAAGCTCATGAAGGAGACCACCCCTGGCCCTACTTAGAGTCGATGTTCTCATATGTCGGTGTGAAAGACAAGTCATATAGAATGAGGTGCTTACTCTGCCGCCCGAAAGGTTGTGAAATACTGGCCTTCAAAAATTCACCGTCGAATTTGAAGAAACATATCAAGGTAAGTTACAATTTTTTACAAATATCAAAATCACACCAGCTTGAGCTATCAGCTGTAACTGTAAGCCCTTTAGCGTAGCGATTAGCGAGTTAGCGACATGCTTAACGTTAACGCGTTAACTAGCTGTCATAAATTTCATAAAGGCTATGACGCAGCGTTGAATCGTGTTTTTGACCCATCCAGTAAGATTTAATCTTACATTATGTTAAAAAAATCATACAAGTTTTTTTGGTCACATTAAAAAAGTTCATATATAAAGACACAAACAACAAGGCGTCTAAAAACAACACAGATAAATGAAGGAATGAAATACTTTCATCATGACTACCACAAAGGGACACACAGTGGAGTGCCTATGTGTAGATTTCTTGCCCTGTTGCTGCCTATTGGCATTGGCATTGCCCAACATGTTTCGCGGTATCTTCTCCGCTATCGCTATCCGCTTCGTAAGGGCCAAGGGGTCTTATCATGTTAACAGAGACTTTTTCCTCCTACGTCCTTCCTAAACAAACAGAGAGCTTGCATTCAAAGCAAAGATCTATCAAAGGAATATAGATAAGTTAGAAAAATAATATAAGAGAGCAATATATCAAAAAAGCCACTGACCAAAAAGAAGGTCAGAGCCGTTCAGCCTGGTAATGTAAAGTAAAGCATAGCATAACATCATTTATTTTATTTATACTGTCATCATTATAGCTTGATGGTCCTATGTATGTTGGACTGAAATGGACGGTACAGTAACTAAAGCATAATATTGGAAATGTGTTGCATTTAATGATTTAATAATTAAAACACCTATATTAAAGTGTATCAAACTTGTAATGTTAAGGGATCATAGGACCAGTCCAGGACCAGGAGAGAAAGAGAACTTTCCTCCAAAATAGAAAGATATGTTCATGATATATATTCATATTCAATTCATTTGCCTCTATTTGCAGTTGATCATCCCTTGTTAAACAAAACAGGTGCAAGCAGAAAAATATATGTTAAGTAACTAGTTATTAAGTTAAGTACTGTCTTGTGTCTTGTTTCCCCTTTCCATCATGGCTGCTATATGGTTACGTTACGCAGCGCTGGTGAGTGTGACTGGTCAGATGCGCCCATAACCATAATAACCCGGCCGGAATGGCTCTCCATTCCGAATTTCCGGGTGCTGATTGGCTGGGCGGGGGGTGTGGAGATGTCCATCATCTGCCTCCCCGCCTGCCGTCGTACAGACAGTCAGCTGCGCTAGCCATCTGCGCATGCGCATTATGGGTCCGGGTCCGGCCGCGTCACACGCCGATGGACGTGAGCGGCCGGACAGGACTCGGAGTCCTATAAAATGTCGGCAGATGCCTGTCAGCCAGCCTCGGCCACGACTACACAGACATTAGCACAGCAGGCTCCACGGACGGCCCAGGACGGGACGGAGGAGGTGGTTAAACTACTTGGTAAAAAATGCATTCGGGGTGACGGGGTCCACACTCTTGCTATCCTATCATGATGTCAGGCACTCTCTTTCTTGTGGCTCATTTAACTTTTATATGACTCTCTTTTCTTTGCAGTGAGCCCAGCATGGTAGTCTGACCATGTGGTCCCGTCCGGGCCGTCCGTGGCTTCCACAGTGTGTGTTTCTGTTTGTGACCTGCTGCTGGTCTTCCTTTTCTAATTGACCAGTTTTTTTTTGAGGCACCTCTCTTTGGCTCTTTACCATCCCTCCTTCCTTCCCTGCCCTGGTGAGTCTTTGTCTGCAGTGTGCTCACTGCTGAGCCTGAGTCTGACTGAGTGCTGCTGACTGGACTGTCTGCTGATATTATTATATAACAGTACTTTTTTACTGTGTGTGTAAAAATAATATATATATACATATATTTTTCTGCTTGCACCTGCTTTTGTTTAGCAAGGGATGCGAGGCAAACATAATGATCATGATGAACATATCTTTCTATTTATTTTTACAATATGGAGGAAAGTTCTCTCTCTCCTGGTCCTGGTCCTTATATCCCTTATTCCCTTTTAATTTTACAATTGTTTGATGTCTGCAGAGTGCAGACTGTGCAGCACTGCACATTTTAATATATATGTTTTGAATCGATTAAATGCATATTTAGTAACACTTTTCCAATATGCTTAGTTACTTTCTGACTGCCATTTGTCCATTTCTTACTCCAACATAGGACTCCCATGTCCGTCTAGGAGGCGTTTCCGCTCAGTTTTGGTGGTTGCCTCCCCCTCCTGCCCGGCCTGGACCATCTTCTTGGCTAAGTCGTCGTCGTGGGGCCACCTTCCTTCGCAGGAATGTCATCACCAGCTATGTATGTATAAATGTCATGTTATTGCTGCTATAAATAAATCTATCTATCAAAGAAATAGATAAGTTAGAAAAATAATATAAGAACAAATCAAAAAGCCACTGACCAAAAGAAGGTCAGAGAGGTAATGTAAAGGCGTCAAGCATAGCAGTGCTATGCATGCTTGATGCCTGACCTTCTTTTGGTGAGTGGCTTTTTGATATATTGTTGTTATATTATTTTTCTCTAACTTATCTATTTCTTTGATAGATTTATTTGAATGCATTATGCAACTAGCTCTCTCTTTAGATGTTTAGGAACTCTCTGTTAACATAAGACCCCTATACGAAGTGGACAAGATACCGCAAAACATGTTGGGCAAGAAATCTACACATTAGGCACTGTGTCCTTGTGGTATCATGAGAGTATTCCTTCATATGTGTTGTTTTTAGACACCTTGTTTGTGTCTTACTTACTCTTTCTGAACTTTCTTAATATATTGTTGTGAGTGAGAGTGACCAAATAAACTTATATGATTTTTTAACATAATGTAGCCTTAGTGTACCCAGAAAGTCCTCATGCCTCCTCCTCCCTTTTCCTTTCTACAATTGATTTTAGGACCTAGGTACTTCTTTATTGGGTATTTGTCATTATGACACCCCAATTAGTACTAGGATTTAACTTGGTGTACTGCAGTAATTTCAGGTTATTTATAAAATTATATATAAAATTATATATGACAATGTGTAGAAAAATTCCCTAAAAAATATTTTAGCCTAGTTTAGACTGGAGTGAGGTGAAAACAGGAAAAAAAGTGCAAAGTAAGTTGGCTAGCTGTTAATTTTATTCAATTATATGGTAGAAAATTAGACTATTAGTCAAAATAAACTTTTGGTGATGAAATCAAAGTGCTGAGTGCTGACTGACAACAAACAAAGCATCTCAAATTGTCTGCTCTGCATGCATCTCAAGTGGTCTTCTTCGCGCACTCATGTTTCTCATCATGAACCATGCTTGTTGTATCAAGTGTTAGGCCTACAGGGTTTTGCAGCAAGAATGCAGAGAAGTACTAAAGCAGAATCCATGAAGGATCTTTGCTTATGGGGGTTTCTTGCTTAGTTTTTTGTATATAGAATTATGGTGGATAAGTATAACTGACTTTAATTGAATTATTTTTGCTTTTTATTAATAGTGTGGGTTATACACTCACCTAGCTATGTTGCTCAGTCACGTAAAACTTTATAATTCTGTGAAGGTAAAACAATATATTTTTTGGTCTCTTTTCAGAGCAAGCATGACTGCCACTTGAATAGATACGAGGAACTCACATCTGCAAAGCGAAAGAAGAAGACACCGATTCCCTCCCCTTCCATCAAGCAGCCGACATTAATGGGTAGCTGGAGCACAATGCCTCAGAGATCCATTGACAAGGCAATCATGAAGTATGTTGTCCGAGGACTTCAGCCTTTCAACATTGTAGAGCAAGCAGCTTTCCGCGATTTTGTGTTAGACCTGGTACCAAATACCAAAATAATGACAAGAATCACACTCACATCTATGATTGATGATGCTGCCAAACAGATGAAGATCAAGATTATTGAGGCCATGCAAACTGTTGACCACATCGCGACAACCACTGACTGCTGGTCAGCCAGGCGGCGTAGTTTCATTGGGGTCACAGCTCACTGGCTGGACCCGGAAAGTTTAAAAAGGTGCTCAGTGGCCCTGGCCTGTAAAAGATTAAGAGGCTCTCACACTTTCGACCTTCTGGCAAATGCACTTAATGATATCCATGCTGAGTATGACATTCGAGGGAAGATAGTCAGAACAACCACGGACAATGGCTCCAACTTCATTAAAGCCTTCAAACTCTTCGGTGAAGATGGAAATGCTGGTGCTCTAGTTGAGGTGGAGGAGGAGGAGGAGGAAGAAGCAGACAAAGATGAGGAGGAGGTCGAGTTTGTCGATGTATCTTCACTTTTGGATGAGGATGATGGTTTTGAGTTCCAGCTCCCGAAGCACCAGCGGTGTGCATGCCACATTCTTAACCTAATAGCCACTGCCGATGCCAGCAAAGCAGTGTCCAATGAGGCGTACAAGAAATTATACTACTCAACATTTGCCAAGTGCAATGCACTTTGGAATAAGTGTTCAAGATCCTCAACAGCAGCTGAAATTGTGGAAGATGCTTGCTCCCTCCAGCTCGTGCGACCAAATGCAACAAGGTGGAACTCTGTCTTCATGGCTGTGGAGAGACTGCTCAGGATAGTGAAAGAAAAGGGAGAGGCAACAATGAGAGTTTTCTGCACAGATTTGAAGGTTCCAATGTAAGTTTAAAAATGGTTTATGGTACTCTTTCTGTTCAAACTCAATTCTGGTCCATATTGTCTACTTGTACAACATTTAATTGAATGGTTAACATTGAACGATGTACCAAATTCATTGCATGATAATCACCACATCCAATCATGTAGCAATGCTGTTTTTTGTTTCTTATTGTTTATATGTTCTTGTCTTCTTCATAGGTTTAATCCAGCTGAACTCGCATTCTTGTCTGAGTATTCTGCTGTCATGTCTCCAGTCGCCCAAGCAACTAACATTTTGCAAGCTGAAACCAATGTCCAGATGGGGTGGCTGCTCCCAACCGTCAAGCTCCTGAAAATCAAGCTGAACAGGATCAAGATGCCTCTGAAGTATTGCAAGCCACTTGTGGATGCCTTGCAGGTGGGCATTCAGAATCGCTTTGGCCCTATGATGGAAGACCCAGAGCTGGTGGCCGCTGCTATTCTGCTTCCAAAATTCAGGACAAATTGGACACAGGAGGAGGAGACAATCAAAATGGGTAAGATATATAGTGTAGTATGGGTGAATTATTGTGTATTTTTTGTGCAATCACAAATTTACATACCATACAGCAGTACAGCTCAAATATTGGGGGATTACTTTTAATTTTTTTTTTTTTATATGAAAACAAACACACATGAGCTTGTCCTGCATAGAAGATATTGCAAACATACCAGGGCATTATGATGTTAGAGTGAGAAATGATGTGGTAGTATGGGAGACTTCCTCTTTAGCATAGCGGTATCATGGCATTGGCAGCCAAGCCTTCCTGTCTAAGGTCTGCCACCAGGCTGTAAATGCTGCAAAAGGCTTTTTGTTTAAGGGAATTATTTGAATTATAAAGTCGCCACTATTATTTCCATTAAAATCATCTACCGACAATGTCATCATGTCAAATCTGTGTTTACTTTCATGGGTTGAAACTCTTATTATTGTATAAGTTCCACAATAATTCTATATAAATCAAACTTAAGCAAGAAACCCCATAACCAAAGATCCTTCATGTATTCTGCTTTAGTACTTCTCTGCAATTACTTGCAAAACCCCTTAGGCCTAACTTCATACAACCAACCATGCATCTCATTCATGAGGAGGAGTGCGCGAAGAGTAGACCACTTGATGCAGACAAGTTGAGATGCTTTGTTGTCAGCACTTTGATTTCATTATTTTGACTAATAGTCTAATTTTCTACCATATACAATTGAATAAAATGAACAGCTAGCTAAGCTAACACACTCTTATATTTCAGGAATGGAATATATCAAACGAAGTATTGAAGACCCCTCGTTGCACTGTACAGAGGTCAACAGGTCCAGCTCATCTGATGAAGACGACTTCTTTTCTGGCATGCAGGGTTCGAAGGCACAAGACAGTGCCAAACAGCTAGATGCGTACTTGTCATGTTCAGCAGATAACATGGACTTGCTCAAGTCTTTTCCAGCTGTGTGCAAGTTGTCTGTTAAGTTAAACACACCTCTTCCAGCATCAGCAGCCTGCGAGAGGCTTTTTAGTATTGCAGGATTAGTCTTTAGCCCTAGAAGAGCGAGACTGACTAGTTCCAATTTTGAAAACCAACTACTTTTGAGGATAAACCAAAGATTTCTAACTTAAACTGGTATGCATTAAGCAGTCATATAAATATATTTAAGAAGGGAATAAGCTGTGGAGAAAAAAAACACAAGCAGGGAAGAGAGGGTAGGGATGCTTTAAAGGGGCATATTTGATCTGCTTTTGTTTAAGCTCAATGTTTTGCTCTAATCACTTTTGTTGTTGCATAAGAAATACTTGAATGTGGCCTACTGGCCTTTGAGATCTTTTAGTTGCCCTAACAAGTTGAGGATGAAAAGAAAATGCGTAACTTCCAAAAATGACTGCTTTATGCACACTGCAGGGAATAAGCTGTGGAGAAATAAATGTGAATATTAAGGGTGCGCTGCTGGCTGCTGATGCTGATATGTAAAAAAGCTGCAACCAGGACAAAAATAAATGAATCTGTGATAAATTAAATATATGGTGCACTAAATCGTATATAAAGCAATATACAATATATTCCAATAATGGAACAGTGTATGAAATGAAAGTCCAAAATATTGTGAATCTTGAAATATGTGACAAAACAAGATGAATATATTTTCAAAGGTGCAGGAATCAAACAGGACCTATTCCAAATAGGTGCAGACTCCCACCACCTTGTGGATTTCCCCCTTACCCGGCAGATGAAGGTAAGTGCAAAATAATATCCAAAATAGATCCAGTGAAACAAAATTGCAAAACCTGTGCTCTTAACTTTCAGTGAAAAAAACAAAATCAGCCTCTTACCAGAAAAAATGTCTATGTACGCTTGTGACTCTCCTTGGTTGGGAGCAGGGCCGGCCTTTGGGGTGTGCGAGCTGTGCGGCCGCACAGGGCGCAATGGGCAAAAGGGGCGCCGTGCGGCCATCGCAGCTCGTACATGATCAGGCAGCACAGTGGGAGGTAAGCGGCGACCGCGGCATGGAGAGAGTTAACACAGGCCACGACCGCCGCTTACCTTCCACTGTGCGGCTGTGCCTGTGTCTTCTATAGCTGCAGGGCTGAGTGCCCGCCACTGACAGATCCCCTCCTCTCCAGGCCAGGGACGCCAGAGGAGAGATTGTCGGCTCCCCCTCCTCCCGCCCCTTCTCCTCCTCCTCCCGCCCCTTCTCGTGGTAAGCCTCCATACTAAGGTAAGTAAACTCTCTCCTGCATCAAATGTAAGGGGGGGCTCTGTGTGGGGGTCTCGGATGTAAAGGGGGCTTTGTGTGGGGGGGTCTTTGGTGTGGGGGGTCTCTGATGTAAGGGGGCTCTGTGTGGGGGGTCTCTGATGTAAGGGGGGCTCTGTGTGGGGGGTCTCTGATGTAAAGGGGGCTTTGTGTGGGGGGTCTCTGATGTGTGGGGGTCTCTGATGTAAGGGGGCTCTGTGTGGTGGGTCTCTGATGTGGGGGGTCTCTGATGTAAAGGGGGCTTTGTGTGGGGGGTCTCTGATGTAAGGGGGCGCTGTGTGGGGGGTCTTTGATGTAAGGGGGCTCTGTGTGGGGGCCTGGGGTCTCTGGTGTAAGGGGGCTCTGTGTGGGGGTCTCTGATGTAAGGAGGCTCTGTGTGGGGGTCTCTGATGTGTGGGGGTCTCTGATGTAAGGGGGCTCTGTGTGGGGGGTCTCTGATGTAAGGGGGACTCTGTGTGGTAGAGCTCTGATGTGGGGGGCTCTGATGTAAGGGGAGCTCTGTGGGGGGCTCTGATGTAAGGGTGGCTCTGTGGGGATGGTCTCTGATGTAAGGGGGCTCTGTATTGGGGTCTCTGATGTAAGGGGGGCTTTATGTGAGGGGTCTCTAAAGTAAGGGGGCTTTGTGTGGGCATGGTCTCTGATGTAAGGGGGCTCTGTGTTGGGGTCCCTGATGTGTGGGGGTCTCTGTAAGGGGGCTCTGTGTGGAGGGTCTCTGATGTAAGGGGGACTCTGTGTGGGAGGGCTCTGATGTGGGGGGCTCTGATGTAAGGGGAGCTCTGTGTGGAGGGGCTCTGATGTAAGGGGAGCTCTGTGGGGGGCTCTATGGGGGGCTCTGATGTAAGGGTGGCTCTGTGGGGATGGTCTCTGATGTAAGGGGGCTCTGTATTGGGGTCTCTGATGTAAGGGGGGCTTTATGTGAGGGGTCTCTAAAGTAAGGGGGCTTTGTGTGGGCATGGTCTCTGATGTAAGGGGGCTCTGTGTTGGGGTCCCTGATGTGTGGGGGTCTCTGTAAGGGGGCTCTGTGTGGAGGGTCTCTGATGTAAGGGGGACTCTGTGTGGGAGGGCTCTGATGTGGGGGGCTCTGATGTAAGGGGAGCTCTGTGTGGAGGGGCTCTGATGTAAGGGGAGCTCTGTGGGGGGCTCTATGGGGGGCTCTGATGTAAGGGTGGCTCTGTGGGGATGGTCTCTGATGTAAGGGGGCTCTGTATTGGGGTCTCTGATGTAAGGGGGGCTTTATGTGAGGGGTCTCTAAAGTAAGGGGGCTTTGTGTGGGCATGGTCTCTGATGTAAGGGGGCTCTGTGTTGGGGTCCCTGATGTGTGGGGGTCTCTGTAAGGGGGCTCTGTGTGGAGGGTCTCTGATGTAAGGGGGACTCTGTGTGGGAGGGCTCTGATGTGGGGGGCTCTGATGTAAGGGGAGCTCTGTGTGGAGGGGCTCTGATGTAAGGGGAGCTCTGTGGGGGGGCTCTATGGGGGGCTCTGATGTAAGGGTGGCTCTGTGGGGATGGTCTCTGATGTAAGGGGGTTCTGTATTGGGGTCTCTGATGTAAGGGGGGCTTTGTGTGAGGGGTCTCTAAAGTAAGGGGCTTTGTGTGGGGATGGTCTCTGATGTAAGGGGGCTCTGTGTTGGGGTCTCTGATGTAAAGGGGGCTCTTTGTGTGGGCTGGGGGGTCTCTGCTGTAAGGGTGATCTGTGTGGGGGGTCTCTGATGTAAGTGGGGCCTCTATGGGGGGTTTCTGAACTCTCTGTTGTAAGGGGGCTCCGTTGGGGGGTTTCTGTTGTAAGGGGGGCTCCGTTGGGGGGTCTCTGATGTAAGGGGGGTCTCTAATGTAAGGGGGGCCAAGTTTGTAGTGATCATAAAAAAGAAAAGTCAAATGAAGTGCAAGAAAAAATGTGCAGGGCGCTGGTGGGGGCGCCACAGGATCAGCTCGCACAGGCCGCTTGTCTTGAACACCTAAGGCCGGCCCTGGTTGGGAGGTTCACTTCTTTCTTTCCCATTAACAGCAGATATGAAATTATATTCATCTTTTGTCACATATGAATATGATATATATATTTGAAGATTCACAATATTTTGAACTTTTTATTGACTTAGATTTCATACACTCTTCCTTTATTTCATTATTGGAATATATTGTTGTATATCACATTGGTTTATATATGATTTTGTGCACCAATAAGCTGTGGAGAAAAAAAAAACAGGCAGGGAAGAGAAGGAGGGATGCTTTAAAAGGGGAAGGGAGGGACTTTATCTGTTTTTGTTTATAAAAAGTTACAGCCTAAGGAATTGTGATTGTCCTTTAGGTTAATCATTTGAATAAATCATTTGAAGTAATAAAAACAAATATTATGTTCAAACTTTTGACTTCTTTCTTTAATAACTACATAACACAGTACTTCTACTTCTACTTTCAGTACTTGAGTAGAATTTTTTTTTCAAAACTACTGGTACTTTTTACTTTTTCTACTTAAGTAGCAATTTTTTGGAAAAAACTACTTGCAATACTTAAGTAGAAAAAATGTTGAATACTTTTGTACTTCCACTTAAGTAACTTTTTCTGTGAGCACTTCCACTTCTACTTAAGTAACTTTTTGATCGAGTACTTGTACTTTTACTCAAGTAGAAATTTTGAGTACTTTATACAAGTCTGAAAAGTTTTAAAACAGTATCCCAACTATTCCATATGGAGGCAATACTAGTAACCTAAACTCCACTGATACTATCTACATCCTAAAAATTATTGCTCACCTTTATCCAAAAACATAATTTATTCCATAAACTGAATTTATTCTCTCTTGAGAAGAGGAGATTAAGGGGGGATATGATCATCATGTAAAAATACATAAGGGGTCCATATAGTGAATTTGGTGTTGTTATTCATTTTAGGGTCAACACAGAGGACAAGGGGGCACTCTTTACGTCTAGAGGAAAACAGATTTCATCTCCAAATACAGAAAGGTTTCTTCACAGTAAGAGCTGTGAAAATGTGGAATAGACTCCCTCCAGAGGTGGTTCTGGCCAGCTCAGTAGATTGCTTAAAAAAAAGGCATGTATTCCTTCCTAGGTGTACATATTATAACTGGGATACTCACATTTATAGGTATAGTTGATTCAGGGAATATCTGATTGCCTCTCAGGGATCAGGAAGGGAGTTTTTTCCCTGCTGTAGTAAATTGGATCATGCTTTGCTGGAGTTTTCGACTTCCTCTGGATTAACTGCGGGAATAGGATTGTGTATATGGGATTGTATGGCTTTGTTTTCTTTTTTGTTTTTTAGGCCTCATGCACACAAGTCGTTTGAAAAAACAAGCTGCAAAGCCAGTTCTGACGCCAGGCAAAAGCAGCTGTAAAAACGTGCTATTAGTAGCGTTTTGCATTGGAGTTAATGCACGTTTTAGCCATGTTAGGCACGTTAGTGTTTAGCAGCCTTTCTCTGCCCTCTTCTATTTTCCAACCTCAAATCCAACTGCTACAGTTTAAAAACAGCTGACGCTGTATGCAGCCTTTAGTAGCGTCAGGCGTTTTTACAGCTTAACGCTGCTGCTCCAGAACGTGCTGGCCCTGGGGTTTTTTTTACAGGTTAAAAACGCCTATGCCACTTACAGCTCCTAAAAGCCTGTGTGTGCATGAGGCCATAGAATAACATGGAGCTGTGTTTTTAACCACTTAAACCCCCGGAGGATTTGGCTGCTCAAAGACTAGGGCCTATTTTGCGATTTGGCACTGCGTGATTTTAACGGACAATTGCGCAGTCGTGCGACGCTGTACCCAAATGAAATTGACGTCTTTTTTTCCCCACAAACAGAGCTTTCTTTTGGTGGTATTTTATCACCTGTGCGATTTTTACTTTTTGCGCTATAAACAAAAAAAGAGCGACAATTTTGAAAAAATAACAATATTTTTAAATTTTTTTTATATGAAATTCCCCCCCAAAAAATGTAAAAATCAAAATTTTTTAACATTTTAGGCCAATTTGTTTTCCGCTACATGTTTTTGGTGAAAAAAATTGCAATAAGCATATTTTGATTGGTTTGCGCAAAAGTTATTGCGTTTACTAACTGTGGGAAAGATTTATGTCATTTCTATTGTTTTTTTTTTAACTAGTAATGGCGGCGATCTGCGATTTTTCTTGCGGGACTGGACAGATCGGACCCTTGACTGACATTTTTGACACTTTTGGGGGGACCAGTGACATTACTACAGTAATCAGTGCTATACATATGCACTGTTGCTGTAAAAATGACACTGGCAGGGAAGGGGTTAACAACTTTATTAGAGAGCAAGGGGTTAAGTGTGTCCCTAGGGGCGTGCTTCTAACTGTAAAGGGGTGTGGCTTTTGATGTAACCACAGAGACATACGATCCTACATAGCAGGATCGTGTAGTATCTGCAGTTACATCAGGGAGAATGACAGGCGGCTTTGTTTACATTAGCCGCCTGCCTTTCTCCCTCTCCAGCGGGAGATCGCGAGTGAGAGGGTTTGTGCAAAAGTTATTGGTTTACTAACTACGGGAAAGATTTATGTAATTTGATTGGTTTGCGCAAAAGTTATTGCGTTTACTAACTACGGGAAAGATTTATGTAATTTTTATTGTTTTTTTTTTTTTTTTTAACTAGTAATGGCGGCGATCTGCAATTTTTTTTGCGGGACTGCGACTTTGCGGCGGACAGATCGGACCCTTGACTGACATTTTTGACACTTTTGGGGGGGCCAGTGACATTACTACAGTAATCAGTGCTATACATATGCACTGTTACTGTAAAAATGAAGCTGGCAGGGAAGGGATCTAACTTTATTAGAGAGCAAGGGGTTAAGTGTGTCCCTAGGGGCGTGCTTCTAACTGTAAAGGGGTGTGGCTTTTGATGTAGCCACAGAGACATACTATCCTACATAGCAGGATCGTGTAGTCTCTGCAGTTAGATCAGGGAGAATGACAGGCGGCTTTGTTTACATCAGCCGCCTGCCTTTCTCCCTCTCCAGCGAGAGATCGCGAGTGACCGGCGGACATTGGAGCCGCTGGGGATGCCCGTGAACGAGCGGGGGCGGGAGCGCGCCTCCGGCAGCGCGTGCTCGCCCCCTATTGGCTCGCGGGCGAGTGACGTACCCATACGTCACTTTGCCTGCACGGGGCTGACCGCCGCAGTATATGTACTTGCGGCGGTCGGCAAGTGGTTAAGCTGCAACAAAAAAAATGCCTGATGTCTAAAAGCAGCTGTAAAAACGCCCTGTGTGCATGAGGCCTAATTGGTTGAGCTAGATGGACTTGTGTATTTTTTTAACCTGACTAACTAACTATGTAACGATGTCACATTTGGACAATACGTCAGTTTCATCTCATAGACGCAACTTAGTGGGTTGAACTCAGAAGTATATATTAAAACATTTAAAATGATTGATAAAAAATAAATAATAACTACTTAAAATCCAGCACAAGCTCATAACAGCTACCAGTAATTTCTGGGGAATATAGCAGGCTGTATTTTTACCACTCCTCTCTTACTGAGGAATACAAGTTGTAATTACAGTAAATTGTCCTTTTTGTAGCAGTGCAATTGACAAGATTTCTAGTTACAACGTCAAGAGGATAACTCTATTGTAAATCAGAAAGACAGCAATGTATTATTTGCACAGGAATAAAGGCTGATGTGTGAAAACCTTTATCTTACAATGTGAAGATTGCCGGGCTGCCTGATCTGTGCTGCTCACACAGATGGAACATAGGCACCAACAATACACAGCAGGGGGACAATGAGATCCATAGCACACACAGGCTGAGTCAGGTCCAGCAGTGATGTGCGTCCACAAAGGGGATTCTATGCACCACCTACACGTCAATGCTTGGGGTGTCTCCCTCCAGTCTGACGACAGCTGGAGTGTTTGGCCTTGCAAGAATCCATCCAGATGAAAAGATCCGTTCGACCCTTTTCACATAGTCTCTCTGTCTGCCAAACTTCTCGGCTGCTACTCTGGAATCTGGGAGCCCCAAACAAAAAGCATTCAGTCTCCTTGCTGCGGCTTCTCATACGCAGATGTCTTAGGGCCATTCCTGGCATTGTTGCCCTCTATCTCTGCTAAGCTATCGGAGGAAAACATTTCAGATGGCTTTCCTACGCATTGGAGGCTCTGAATTAACTGCCTTTTAATCTGCCACAATGATAATGCGGATAAGGGAACAATGAAGTGCCATGAAGTGGATCGCAGAATTAATATGCTTGTATTCCACTACAGATGTAGAGGCAGGCATTGATGTCAAATAACAACATGTCCACTTGTGTACCTCCCATGTGCTGCCTACACCAGATTTAAAAAGTAAAAAATTGGGAAATAAAATTAAAGTGTTTTTAGTTTTCAATAGAATGGGGAAAGACTCAATTCTCTGTCCAGTTTTTCTGCTATCTGGGACCCACTGGGGAAATTCAAACTTCTAGTTGTCCCGTTGACCATTGTCACTAGGAATAAAAGTGAAGGAAATTTGCCCCCCCCCCCCCCTAAATGAAAGGTAAATCTTCCAACGTGAAGATCGAGTGGAATTCCTTTCACTTTTCCTGTTATGTCTCTGGGACAGGAAGTGGTGGGAAATCTCCCCAATTGGGCCCAAACAGCAAAACAGTAAGAACTAAAGACAAAACTTTTTTTTTTAATTTTGGATAGTGTAAGGATGGGTTATAACACCTGTCAGTTTTTTTCCATCTGTGTCCCCTTGGGGATATTTCCTTTTACTTCCTCTCACATAGCCAAAACAGGAAGTGAGAGGAAATCCCTGATTGTCACCCTGACTGGGGGACAGAAAGCAATAAAAATCGAACGGATGTTCTAAAAAAATACTGATAGATGCAGGGACAGCCATCCATCCACACTGAGCTCAATTATCCCCAAAGGGGAACAGCGCATTTTGACTCCCTGTTAAAACAGGAGTCAAAGCTGGAGGTGAGCTGCTAGTGAAAACCAGTGGTGGATTTTTTTGAGCACCTGTTCTTTTGATTATCACACAGAGAGGTGGCAAGATTATTCGTTTGTTTGGGACTGATTGACTGTTAGGCCCTGTTCCATCGACGAAGTCGTTCTGCTCAGCGGGGGATCGATCCGCCGATCCCCGCTGAGCAGGCGGGTGACAGCTCCGTCTCCGCTCTGTGTCAGAGACGGAGCTGTCAGATCTCCGCTGTCCCCTATGGGGGAATCGGATGAAAACGGACCGCCTGTCCATTCTCATCCAATCCGATCCGCCAGACGGATAGAAAATAGGGTTTCCGGATTTGACGGACAGGATCGGATCGGCTGGCAGCGGACATGTCTCCACTGACATCCGCTGCCCCATAGAGATGCGTTGGGCATCTGTTCAGATCCGCCTGAAAAACTGACAGGCGGATCTGAATGGTCCGCATGTGTGAAAGGGGCCTTACTGGTGAATTTTATTGTTTTTTGATGCCAGTCTATTTTCTGATAGACACATTGTATATATGAATATGTCTTTTTTTTTCACTTGGGGTGTGTTGTGATTTAGCTATATTTTAACACAGTTAATATATGTTTAGAGCTCTTTCACACGGCCGCTCCGCTTGTCCGCAAATCATCCTATTTTTTTTGCGGATGATTTGCGGACATAATATAAGTCAATGGCACTGCGGATGTCAGCGGAATACCATCCACTGACATTCGATTTTCTTCCTTTCAGTTCTGTTCCGTTTTTTGGAACAGAACCCTATTTTTTCCTCCGTTCAAAAAACGGAATGGAAGGAAAATCGGATGTCAGCGGTGTCATCCGCTGACATCCGCAATGCCATAGACTTACATTATGTCCGCATATCATCTGCAAACGGATGGGATGATATGCGGGCATACGGAGCGGATGACACAAATGTCATCCACTCCGTGAAAAAAAAAAAAAAAAAAAAAGTCCCGCAGCGGACAAGAAATCCGGAGCGGCCGTGTGAAAGAAGCCTTATACATATGCTTTCACATGTGTAGCAAATGTTGTGCACATAGATCACTTTATTGAAAGAAATGATAGCGCTGTACTAGTTCTATATTTATAAAGTAAGAGGAAATCCACCCAAATCAGACAGCATAAAAAGATGGCAAAGATTTTACCTGTTCCCACTTTCTAAAAATGAATCCAATAAAAATGAATTGCTGAAATTAAAGTAGAATTTTGTCTATGACTGGACATATGTAGAGGTTTACAGTGCATATAAAATGCCATGCTCCAACATGACATTCAGTTGATTTTCATAAAAATTTTGTTTTAAAGGTATATATAGTTGTGAGCGGGATGGAACATCCAAATAATTATGTTCAATTCAATGGTAAATAACAGGCAATACCAACAAATCTTTTTTTATACACCTGTGTACTTAAACTCAAAATCCAAAGCTGGCTATGAACACTGGAGGGATGGTCATATACAGTACACAGGCACTATCTGACTAATGTAATTTTTTAAAGGCTGGATTCACACCTATCTACTTAGATGCAATGCATTAGCCCCGGTTCACACTTCCACGTGTGCGGCGATCGCATGTAATATCGGAGCGCACTGCTCCTTCATTACATGCGATCGGATGTGCAGTGCGAATTCAGCCATACACTTTGTATGGCTAAATTCGCACTGCACCTGCACAAAAGTCGCACATGAGGCATTTTTTCAGCCGCATCAGGATCGGATCGCACAGTGGTTCACACTTGTGCGATCCGATCCTGTGCGAACTGTCAGATCGCACTGCGATATGCGATCAAACTGGCGGTGTCGTTAACATTTCATTGACACCCCCAGCGTATCGCATATGGCAGTGTGAACTGCCAGATGTGCGTTTGCGATGTGGGAACAGGCTGCAAATTCGCAGCCTTCCCGCATCGCACAAGTGTGACCCAACACTTAAAGCACGTGCATTTTCCTGCAAGGAGTTACCATGCTCTGAATTACGCAGCCAATTCAAAATGAACGGGCTGGCAACACATCTCAATGGCACATGGTTTACTTTCACCTGGCAACACATCACATATTAGTCACACGTTAGTCCATCCGAATGGTGCTCCATGTTGGGGCGCCAATATTTATTGTATTTATTCACCTTTATGGCTTTTTTCCTTTTTTAACATCAGACTAGAATCTTTTTTTTTTAACAAAACCAGTGTCTAGGTGAAATGTAATGGTTGAAGGTTTTGAGGGAGATTGAGTGACTATAGCAGTGATGGCGAAACTTGGCACCCCAGATATTTTGAAACTACGTTTCCCATGATGCTCGTGCACTCTGCAGTGCAATTGAGCATCATGGGAAATTTAGTTCCAAAACATCTGGGGTATCAAGTAGCTGCAATAGGTCTTAAACAAGACTCATTGGATGAATTAAATGTACTTGTGCGCAGGGGATATATTATATATACTACCGTTTGGTGATATTTATTATATATCTTTTTTATCTGGGGTATCAAGGTCGCCATCACTGGACTATAGGAATATACACTAGTACTCTCAATGTGGAAAAACCTGAGAGGGCCAAAAAATTTGGCTCACTTTAAAAACATGAACGCGGAAAGATCCACCCTGTTGCCAAACCACTCAGCAATGCAACATCTACTAATTCAGGTCATAAACTAACACAATGATTCCAAACCTCCTTCCATTTTTTCCATGACTAATAATTACTAATCAAACCGTCAGTGACCACAGGATTTGTCTTCACCTAGTTATTAGCATAATTTGCTGACATATCTTCCCCCATGCATGACTATAAGCAGGTTACTCCAATTAAGACATAAAGTTTAATCATGCATGGTGATATACATCATGTATTTTTTATCAAAAAGCTACCAAAAATATATTACAAAGGTTCTAAACATAGTAGAAGCTTTGCAATATACCTTGAATGTCTCCTAAACACGAAACAGTACAACTTGAGTTTTAATAATGAACATAGCCACTATCCCAAGGATAAGCTGATTCAGATACATCTGAACATTTATGTTCACTATCAATGGATTTTGGCTGAGGCTAGCCCAACCAGAGTTTTTAATACAAAATTACCAACAGCTTTGAGAAGCTTCTAGTTGACCCCTAATCCACACCAAAAAAGGTAAATCTAACCGACTTTCACTAAAACTTGTGGCCCAGCCCAAATTCACAGTCTAAGAACCTAGCCATATGGCTATGCTGTGTTAAATTTTTACACGTCAGATTGAATGGTGTTTTCTCAAGAGACCCTGTCTCGTTTTTTTGTTGACCTGTCAGACAGAACAGCAGCTTTGACTGATCCCAGGACCCCCTCCTCCTCATTCTCCCCTCCTCCCTTTCCCAGCTGTATAAGGCCGGGCAGCAGGTGCAAAAATCTGAAGCCGGCCTCAAGGAAAAGCCGTCAAAGGCTCCCCCCTTCATGACACAAAGACGGGCTGTGGTGTGGAGGGAGAGACCTGCAAAAGCCAGGGACAATAGCGGCGCAGCAGGGGTCCTGTAGGCTAATTTACACTGTTGCCAGGTGGAAGAAATATAGAAGAAACTGAAGAAACCACTCTGGCAAGACTTATTTCCGCAACCTGTCAGTCCTCTGGTGTGCAGTCTATTTTTTTTTTTCTCACAGATCTTTAAAGGTTGTCAAAGAAAGTTTGGCAATCCAGATTTTTCTAGTCTGAAGAATGACAAGATTTTAAATAATGTAATACAAATGCACATGCCTTTAAGACAGCGGGCAAGTTAAAAGGAAAAGTTAAGCGCCCATGTTGTGCTTAAACATAGTAAAAAAAAAAAAAAAAAAAGAATAGCAAAAAAGAAGGAAAAATCTGAGGCTACCACAGAAACCATTAAACCATGAGATGGCAGTCAGGAGGTAGGAAATCTCACCATCCAATGATGTTTTGCCTAAAGACAGGCAAAAAATCCTAAAAGTTATATGTAGTTAGAGTTTATGAATACTGTAGGCACACTTTGCAATGGGGAACTACAATCAATCAGCTGAACAAATACTAATTGGCTATTAGTTTGGTTCAAATACAGCACAATCATTACATGATCTTATACATTTTGTAAGGGTCAGGCTCTGATCATCTAATATCTATAGTTACTTATTATAGGTTTACAGGATAGATTTCACTGGCTGCATGCTTGGTCCACGTTAATGACTCCCTGGACTATGAAGCCAGGATTAGGATGAGAGACAGGTCTACTTGGCTGGTGACAGACTGGAGGGTGAGTACATCAGACTGGGGGCTGGCTGACTTTCATGCACCTCTTACAATCCTTCAACCTCATTTTTTTTCTAGGATTAGGATGAGAACCCCAGCAACTAAACTTTAAGAACTAGTTGGGATATTCAGTTCCCAAAATTCTATCTTCATGGGTTTAATTTCGTGAAATTTGGTCCTTATTTAAATGCTTCTATACTCGCCTGGTGGATCCAACATTTAAAGGGACATATTGATAAAGCAGTGAGTTTGACATTCACAAAACCATTGGTTCAAGTGAATTTTCCAGATTTATGTGTAGCTCCCTCTGG
Organism: Pelophylax lessonae; assembly: GCF_965119305.1. NCBI lineage: Eukaryota > Metazoa > Chordata > Amphibia > Anura > Ranidae > Pelophylax > Pelophylax lessonae. Next base: position 19,754 of record NW_028119637.1, read on the forward strand.
TGTGCTATTAGTGTTAGTGTACATAAATTTATTTGGTAGGAATTTGATAACTGTGTGAGTCTGTAATTAGGTCAGATTACTGCAGGTCAGGCTGGATGGCTCTTCAATGCAGGTCTCTGGTACCTCCCCCTGGATCTAGAAGTTTGGAGAAGCTTCTGGAAGTTAGTGGGCAGAGGCCAAGATGTCCTAATCTGCATTCTTGAGAGAAACTGGCCAATATCTGGCAGAGGGCCTGGCAGAGTGGTCAGGTAAGCCCTTAAATATGGTGGAGCTCGGTCAGCAGGGAAGTCCAGTGGAAGATAGGAGTGCTGAGGAAGCTGTCGGTGGCCTAGGAAGATTCCCCTAGGTCTAGGGGGGCTCTTCCTCTAGGCTGGAGCTTGGGCTGGCTTTAAAGAATCCTTCTAGCATCTGGTTTGGGAAGGAATCTTGCCTAAGAGCAGCAGGGAGCAAGAAGGACACCAGCACACCCAGGGATTCACAAGGGGAGAGTGCCACATGTAGCAAGCTTTCAAAGGACTGTGCTTAATCCTTTTTTTTTTCCATAATATTTTTATTGTACATAAAAGAGTAAAACATACAAGATCCACATTTGGTACATGAATGGCAAAGTTAAACAAAAAGGGTAGGCCTGGATTATCCCAATGCCTATAAAAACTCCAAACATATGTGGGTAACTTGAAGCAGCCATAAGTAAACGACAATTAGTATTGATGAGGCTTAAAGTCAAATAAGAAAATCTTATCCATGCACATCTGCTGCATCCAAACATTGATTAAAAGTATTATGGATGATGGCATTCGAGGCAGTTCTGGGATCAGGGGCAATATAAGTTTATATGTGACCTGCACATATATTTCTTGGAATGAGAGATTGCTGTGGATTGTTGAGGCTTAATCCTTTTATCCCTTGTCCTGGGAGATCTTCAGAGCAGCCAGGTGGGCTGGTAGACAAGCAGCCAAGAGGGCTGGTAGTACCTGCAGGTGGTAAAGCAGGGAGCAGTCCTACAAGAGGAGAGGAGATACTCCATGCAGTTTTGTAACATTTTGTGCTATTTTCCAAAGGGACTCCTGGTCTACATGGGTGATTTTTTCACTGATCCAAGAGACTGGGTGCTTCTAGCAAGGAGAGCAGTCCTAGGATATTTTCCCTGTACATAAGAAAAAAGTTGTTCTCATCTGTTGTTCTTCAAGTAAAGTTGGGCATCCCATAATACCTATACCCTATCCAAGTTGTTTTCCCCAATAAAGTCCATGGACTGATTTCTAGTATCTGGATGCAAGTTGGAGATGTGTGTTGCCTGGCAGTGCATGAATAGAGGGAACCAGTAACCACCAGCCCTTGCGGGGGTAGTGCTACATACGTGTTGATTCCCTACCAGTAACTAGTAAAAGTCACAATCACTGCTTTATAACTGTGTCCCTTAGTTTAAGTTCCAAATGTCTTCATTCATTAGATCTGTTTTTCATAATAGATATCCAGATCTGTTATAGATGAATTGTCAGTGCCAGTGCCCAGGTCATGTTATGCAGGCAGGTATGTATGTGAGGCCAGACTATACCAGAAAAAAAGCTCAATCACAATATTGTGTTAACCAGTTGTAAAACACATGTTGCAGGAATGCTTTAGGGTACATTCACACCTGCGTTTCTGGCCGGCAGCGAGCAGATGCAAGAAAATTAGCAGGGGATCCTGGTAATTAGCTGCAGGAGGCAGCCCTATCAAAAGGAATTGGAGGCTGCTGGCTCCTGCAGCTAATTGCAGCCACTTGCATTTAATCATTATGTGGCGATTATGTGTCAGTGTTGGGCCTTGGAAGCAGACTATGACGTCATCACGCTTACCGTATGTGAGCTGATAATGCGATCTCTGTGGGAAATTTAAGGTTTTAACAGTACTGAATATATTCCTTTTCCTCTTTGAGTGCAATTTTAGCCTTTTAAATAATTTTAAAAAACTTACAGTTTTCACACTGGAGAGTGGAGGGGAGCATGTAATCTTCTTTTTTGGGTACATACCTGCACACATGGATCCTGTATCTGGCAGGTGTTGCAGTGGAGCCTCCTGGTGGAGAGTGGCTTGCTTCCAGAGATGTGTTATCTGAGGACTGTTGGTGATGGCCTGCATGGACCTTATTTGGATGTGGCATACTGCGAAGAGGTGTTTTGAAGAATTTCCCTTTTTGAACATGTCACAAAAGACTTTATCTCTATTAAGACTTTTTTGGATTTCAATATATGCTTAGTTTATTAAAGCAGCGCAGCGCATTTTTATTAAGGACATTTGGCTAGTGCACATTTTTTCAGAGAGGAGCAGCTGTGTGTATAGGCCAGTGATGGCGACCTTTGGCACCCCAGATGTTTTGAAACTAAATTTCCCATGATGCTCTACTACACTGCAAGAAGCATAAGCATCATGGGAAATGTAGTTCCAAAACATCTAGGGTGCCAAGGTTCGCCATCACTGGTATAGGCTCATTGATTACTATAGTGCTACGTTGAGATCTGCACAAAACTATGCATTTTTTTCTGCCCATGTGAATGAGCCTTAAAATACACTCGCGTTGCAGGCCAAATAGGTACTGTGTTGTACTATGGGAAAACCAAAACAGTACACAGTATTGGAACACATAGGGCTTGCAAAATAATTTGCAAAACTGTTTTTCCAGTGAAAGGGCATGTACAATCCTGTGCAAATAGGCAAAAAAGACAAATGTGAATAGGTTATATCCTGTGCTGTTTGATTGCAAACCATTGGTTTTAACTGGAAAATACTACATTTGGCCACTAGATCGAGCTAAGTATCATAAAAATTGTCTAGGATACTTAGCGCCATCTAATGGCCAAATATTGTATTTTCTGTTTAAAATCAATGATTTACATTTGAACAGCATTTGCCCCATTCGCAAATAATGCATGCCAAGCAACCTGAATAGGTTTGTTTTAAACGAATCCACCAAGGCACTCCATGCTGCCCCATATATTGACCCATCACTAAATCAAGCTCCAGAAATCTGGAAATCAGGTACAGTATTTTATGTGCACTGATGGATTTAATGTTTTCACTATATACTTTTCATTGCAAGAGGACATAGAGTATCACCACCAAAAGTATTATAAACTGTTGATATAAACTGACTGTGCTATATTATTCTTATAAATACAGTATTGGTATACAGTATATAAATACTATAAATACTGCAAATAGACAGTGGGTTAGTATTTTATTACCTGTCCTCTGCAATGTATACTCTGTATATATATATATATATATATATATATATATATATATATAATATAGAGAGAGAGTGTGTGTGTGTGTGTGTATTTATCTCCTATCCTATAGAACCTAATGTGGTTTTTATGAAACATTTGAGTGCATTATAAATGCCTAACATTGCAGAACACGTATAAATGCAGATAATTTGTCAAAGTGTCTTTTAGAAATGATTGGGAGTTAGCTGCAGGCAAACCACTAAACATGTACAAAACAATCTCATTATGCTTCTCTGTACAGCACTGCTTGCTTGTGTCTGGGATTTTCTCATGTCAGTGCAGGCCTAAGTATGTACAAACTGACACACACACACAGCTCCACTAGCATACACACTAAGTAGGCAATACAGAATATATTCTATAACATATTACAGTGCATGCCTGTGCTTAGCTAGTGTGGGATTATAGGTTACAGCGCAGCACTAATTTAGTCAAAGGCATACAACGGCAAATAAAAATGACATCCTACTTGAGACCACGCCATGCAGAGTGCTGCGGGAATCCCATGTCTCACAATCTCTGTATTTCAATGGAAGTGATGGCCATCATTTGACATATCACCTGCCAAACCCTGATACCAGGGTCTGAATATTCTAATGTAATTTCACATATTACGTTTTTATTATACCTCTTTGTCAAGCCAGGGCTGGTTACAAGTCATGCAAATATTGTACAAAATACAAAGAATTTGAACACAGTTCATACGATCTTTGTGATATATAAGAAGAAAGCTAGAAAATTGAAACAATGAAGATGTAAATAACCGATGATAGTAGAGGTTTCCCAGTATGCTGGAAAATATGTGTTCAAATCAACCAGTAAAATGACACACAGCAGATAAATTGATTGGGCCTGGATTTGAATTTGTGATAGTGTTTTCAAGAGCGTTCAGTGGAAGGCTTTAGTATACTAGGCAAATATAAGCAATACCTAATGGAGGGTCCATCTGTTCATTACAAGGAGTTGTAAGAGTAAGTATACCACATGAGTAAGTTCGTGGTTAGAAATAGGTATGCACTTTTTGGGAACCACATAGAGTTTTTTGCTATGTTACAAAAGTACAATCCAGATTACTTTGGCCTAAAAAAGTCTGAACCTGCAGAGCTATGTATCACTGAACTCCAGATTCAGATTTTCCAAAAGCCAACCTGATCTGATGAGGCAGTTCATGGCAGTACAGAGAATGCAAAAAGGGTGGGGGGAGTGTGCCTTCTCCATACCCATTGCAGTCCTTTTCATTGTCGAAAAAGGAAATGGGGGGGGGGGGGAGACAAATTTGCATTCTTGCCCAGAGCCCCATTCTACCTTCACATCCATCTCTGCTGTACCTCATCTACTAAGCCATACATATTTTTTAATCTTCCTTTATACTGTCACAGCCCAACTATAGTAGACACTTGGCGTTTTCTTTTTTCTTTTTTTATTTCTTTTTTTTAAATCAAATGAGGCATATCCAAAAACAGGATATGGCATGTATAATACAGTCAATAACAGATATGCCAGGTCATTTGTTAACATCAGAATACATCCAAAAACACAAATACAGGTGGTTCCATCCTGCAAATAGCAAGGAGTTTCTGTATAAATCCAAACCTGTTGAAAAGAAAACGAACAGCATCTAGGATATTGATGGGAAAAGGAGGGGGGAGTTTGAGTATCACAGACCGCTGTCACTCAAATTTTGGTAATATACCAAAACAAGTGCTCAAAAAGGAAATTTGTGCTGATCTCTGGTCCCTAAAACTATTCAGTCTGAGTAGTACCAGTAATAAACAAAAAATATGCATACATAAACAAAATATAATGATACCTAGTGAATATGTGAAATAGTAGGCAAAATATCATAATTCATATATATAACCATAAATATACTATATCAATATATGAATAGTTTTCATCAATGTGCAAAATAAAGTGTAAATGCAAAATATGCGCAAAGAATATAAAGTGCTAAAAAATATGTGCAAAAGTACGAAGAAAAAATGTCCACTTTTGAATAACAAAGTCTATTTGTGATCTAGAGAACAACATGTCCCATAAAAGCAACTCCGTAAGGACGTTGAGTGACGAAACGCATAGGGCAGGCCAAACATTATATAAGCGTTTTCTCCCTGTGTTACATGTGAGTGGATCTTTTTACGTTTTTAATAAAAGTTCAGTTTTAAACGGTGTTACTCTATGGAAGTCCTCCTTCCTGTATTTCTCCATATGTTGTCGAGATGGGCCTAAGTGGATTCTTTTGCAGGAGATCAGACTAAGCACTTGTGGATCAACCCCTGGGAATCTATTGTGGAGCGCATTTGCTGATCTATAATTTGATCATCCTTTTTTTCTGCTGAGTCAGTTTGGTGTGGATGGTGAAGGATTTGCATTGGGTGTTATTAATTAGCGAGTTGCACAATAATTTTTAAAGAAGATTGACGAGTGGTTATTCTACGACCTGTTGTTCTCTGGATCACAAATGGACTTTGTTATTCAATAGTGAACATTTTTTCTTTGCACTTTTACACATATTTTCAGCACTTTATATGCTTTGCACATATTATGCATTTGCACTTTATTTTGCACATTGATTAAAATTATTGATATATTGATATATTATATTTATGGTTATATATAAATTATTATAATTTGAGTACTATTGCACATATTCACTAGGTATCATTATATTTTGTTTATGCATAAATCCAAGCCTGTATAATGTAGAAAGATGCAAACGCCAAACACCATAAGAATTCTTAGCTTACAAATGTAAAAACTGGTAAGTGCCGGTTCACACATATATGCGATGTCAGACATTGCATGTGATTTGCACCGCACTGCTGTGCAAATCACATGCAATGTCTGTGCAATATGAATTCAGCCATACAGATTGCATGGCTGAATTTGCATCGCATTCGGATCAAAGTCGCACAGGACCCTTTTTTTGGTCCGCACCAGAATCTGATCTCATGTGTGTTCAAACTGACAGTTTGCACTGCAATATGCAAACTAATCTGGGAGTGTCGTTAACTTTGTATTGACACTTCCAGCAGTGTGCATATGGCAGTGTGAACTGCCTGCGAGTCAGGTGCGATGCGGGAACCTGCAGTGGATTCGCAGGGTTCCCGCATCGCACCAATGTGAACCGGCACTTATGGGTAAAAAAAAGGGTAACAGTTTGACATACAGGAGGGAAATGTAACCTAAAATAAAAACATGGTCACAAGCACCAATTTATTGGGGGCAAAGGGCAAAGAATGAGAACAAGGATAGACACAGGGGAAGAAAGGAAAAGAAAAGTCCAGGTAGGGGCATGAAGAGAAAAGGTCCAGTGTACTGGGGATGGAATCCTCCTGCCCTTGTTCAAGAGAGACGTTCTTACAAAGCAAGCCTTGGGTGAAAGATAATGGAGCCGAAACTGCAACAAAATCAAAAATAGGGAAATCAGGACATGTCAAGATGGGGAGGCTTAAACTTTCGGTGTGATTACAGCATAATAGGGGAGAGGGAATGTCAATTCTATACATGGAATCCAGGTTTTATGAAAATTCTCTTCTCGGTTATAAACGGTAGCTGTCAATTCCTCATTTCTGAAATTATCATCGACTTTAGAAAACCACATATGCGCCGCGTTGCTTTTGGCCCTTCCTTCAATACTATCTGGTTTATTCGAGCAGGCAAGAAGCGAAAATGTGCAAAATTCTCACAAAATAGTCAATTTGATTTTGTTTTGCTTGCTATTATAACAAAGGCGGTGTATTTCAGGTGCAGAAATACTTCCATTGACATAGAGTACCGAGTGGTTGTACTCCAGTCCACAGGACACAGCAACTGTTCCTGGGCCCTTAACCCAGATAAGTTTCTGCCCGATGATTGTCCACATCTCAGTAGATATTCAGGGCACAATGCACCATATTTCCACACCTATCATCAAGCACGTTTCTTTTAATACACATACCAAATTTTGAACTGAAAGTACTAAAAACAATGTATGCCGCTGATACTTTTCTAATGGTAGCCATTGATATGAGATGCATATATGCAGTGTTTATATAGAACGCATAGCTTTAATGGTAGATGTAAATGAAAGGCATGTGCTATAGAGGGTATGTTCATATTCACATTGCCATATTCTGTTCCTCCTTTCTCCCTTCATTCCTCTAGGGTGTTTCTGCTAATCACTGATATCTTTAAGAGAGCGGCCTAAGGCTCACCGTCTAAATCCATATATCAGTAAGGACTGGGTGCCTAGATAACATATTACCATCATACATTATCAGAATGCTGTTGCTATGGAAATGTATAGCCACAATACATCACAAGCATGACATCACTAAGCTAATGTATTGCTAAGAATCCTGTGCATACCAGGAGATACACCTTATAAACAATGGCACCAAGACAGGAAAATATTCCTCAAACAGATTTTTACCCAGTAAAAAGTAATGGCATCTAGACAGATAAGATGTATTCTTAATATATCTTTGGTTAGATCCTCTGTTTATCTTATTTTTTCCTGTTGCATGTGTCTAAGAGGCGGGGAGGTTATGTATTGTGGTCGTCAGGTTTTTATAATATAGTATTGCAATAAGTGTCTAATTCTCCAATAACAACATTCAAGCTTCCTTACAAAACAGTTATGTGCATACATGCAAAATGCGACCATTCAGACAGTTTAAGGGGGAGGGAGAAGGACAAAGGAGTTTAATTTAAATTATGCAGAAGATACAACTTGCCATTCCTTTTAATACACTGACACAGTTTAAATAGATGCTTAAAACTGGAGAAAAGAAAGTGGAGGTTGTGCTCATTTTGGTTAGCTAAATCAGCTTTTTTCAACCAGGGTGCCCAGGCACCATGGGGTGCCTTTAGGTTTCTTTAGGGGTGCCCTGGCAAAATGCCCTAAAAATTGCCCAGAAATTGTATACAAGCCAGCAGGTGGATGAAACCGGTCCTCAAAGCCACAGGTTTTAATTTTGCACCATTACAACCTTCCAGCCGTCAGTGTCCTAACAACCAATGACATCATCTGTTAATAGGGAGAACCCCGGGTACCTTCATAGCATCCTTGTTTGCCCCTCCTTGTCAGCATTGGGGTCACATTAGATAAATGAGGGAGAAGAGAAACATTGCAATGCTAGTCAGTACCAGTGGACAAAAGTGTATTTGCTTTGGCAGAATAAATCACCTCTAACATTGTGTGCCCTACGTATGTGGATGTTGCTGCATTATGTAAAATTATTAGTTCAGTTTCTTACATTTTTGAATGGGGTGCCTCAAGATTGTGCAGAATTTTAAAGGGCGCCTTAACTGAAAAAAAGGTTGGGAAACACTGAGCTAGATATTGCTAAAGAGGGTTCAAAAGCAATATGGGAAATCCGATTTCTACCTATGAGCAACATTCCACTGTGCATTCACCTAAAAGTGAATATATGGGACATTTTACAGTATAAGTTAAATCACAGAAACCAATCAGCAATCAACTGTCATTGTTCTGAAGGCTTTTAGCTGATGGAAGATGTCATTACGTTACTATGACCTAATTTACATCTTTGTTCTTTACACTTCCTGGTCCAACTGTCCAATCCATTTTTAGATCCAAGATTTTCTTCATTAAATTAATAAATACATAAATATAGATAGATAGATAGATAGACAGACAGACAGAAAGATAGATAGATAGACTGTAAATATATATAGATATATAAATAAATAAATACTCACCAGGCCCTTTATTGGGTACACCTTGCTAGTACCAGATTGGACCCCCTTTTGCCTTCAGTACTGCCTTAAAGAGGAGTTCCCCCTGGAAAAAAAATAAAATAAAAGTCAGCAGCTACAAATACTGTAGCTGCTGACTTTTAATTTATAGAAACTTACCTGTCCAGGGAGCCCACAATGTCTGCACCCCATTTTCGGATCAGCTATAAGGTGCTGTGGCCGCCATTCGTAATAAGGGAAACTGGCAGTGAAGCCTTTCTGCTTCACAAACGGTTTCCTACAGCTCATGCGCAAAGCGCGCTGTGCATTCGAATTGGCCCAGCACCGGGGGGGAAGGAGGAGGGGGGCCGAACTTCCGAGGGATGGCGCCGCACCACTGTCTTCGAAAGTGGGGAAGGGTACCTGACACAAAAATGTACCCGTTCTTCCCTCCCAAATGAAAGGTGCCAAATGTGTCACCGAGGGGATCAGCGGAAGTTCCACTTTTGGGTGGAACTCCAATTTAATTCTTTGTGGCAAAGATTCAACAAGGTGTTGGATACATTCCTCAGAGATTTTGGTCCATATTGACATGATAGCATCTCGCAGTTGCTTCAGGTTTGTCGGCTGCACATGCATGATGCGAATCTCCCATTCTACCACATTCCAAAGGTGCTCTACTGGATTGAGATCCTCCACCCTAAATTCGCTCATCCGTGTCTTTATGGACCTTGCTTTGTGCACTGTTCCAAATAATTTGGTGGAGGGGGGGTTATGGTGTGGGGTTGTTTTTCAGGTGTTGGGCTTGGCCCCTTAGTTCCAGTGAAGGGAGGGGGGGGGGAGGCTGGAGTATGGCACCGCAGCATGCAGTGGGAACACAGGCTTCTGTACATTCCCATAAGTGTTGAATGCTGAAAAGTCTGATGGAGGTTGCAGCAATATATTGGTCAAAGGTAGGGGACACAAGGACCACCAGAAAAGAAAATGTAATACTTCCTCCTGTGCAGGGACTGCTGTGCCGGGACAAGGTCATACAGCGCCCAGGGCAAGGATGCCAAACTGCACCTTCCCCTTCCCTTAGGGTATGCATCAGAGCGCCCCCCCCCCCCCCCATCCCTGCAATAAACCATTGCCCCCAGGGCAGCCGCCCCTCCTGCCCACGGGACTGTTTTACGTTTTTTTTTTTCTCTCAATAACAATAGTGCTACTTTAAAGTAGGGGCTTCCACTACACGTACACTGAAGAAGCTGTTCCTGGCCACCACTAAAGAGAGTTCTTAGGACAAAAGGGAAAGTCTGGGCATTAGGGTGAATAAGCAACCATTTTATCAAGAGCTCCCTCTAGTGGAGGACAGGGGTGTTTTTTTCATCAGCACAGCAGAATGAAAGCCAGAGGCACAAAAGGATTTACAGTAAAAAGCCTCTTTATTTATTAATTAATTAATTTATTGTTTTCTGCCTGAAAAGACGAATACAGCTACAAACTACCTAAAGTTCAGTTATCCTTTAAACTCACTGAGGAGACATTACCAGCTGATTTGCTTTAACCTACACCCTTGCTCTCATTTTGGGATCGATTTACTAAAGAAATATTGGACTGTGCAAAGAGAATGTTCATTTTTCCCAAAGTGAAACTAAGTGATTAAGTTGACGCCATCTTCACTTTAGTTTTCCAAAGAAGTACAAGCAAAAATCCTGCTTTCTTTATTTCACTTGCACATGATTGGGTATTTAATGTGAAAGCAGCTTCACCTTATTTACTAAGCCTAGTGAACATGCACTTTCCAAAGTGAACATACACTACTTAAATAAGTAAGCAGTCTCTACTCATTTTGCAAATCCTATTGTGTACCTTGCTACCTTATAGCCTGCAAAAACGCAGGCCAAAGTGCGTTCCAGTGATTCCAGCATCATCTGCTCTCTGTGCTCATTGAAGTCTTATCCAGTTACTGAAAGATGTGAGGGAGGCTGTACAGCGCAGAATCATGTAACAAGAGGCTGTAGTCCCACCCACAGGCAGTGTGAGAAACAGATTATATAATACATCAATAAAAAACAGACCTGAGAGGACATTGCTATTTTGACATAATAGTTTAACAGTAGAAGTTTAGGGCCCAGTTCACACCATAGACACGAAGTCCGGATGCGTTCCGGATGCTTTTTTGCATGCACCTTTTTGATGCTTTTTTTACGCATTTTCAAAGCCTTCAGTGTTTTTTTTTCACCCTCTTTATTCTTCATCTGAAATAAGGACATATGTGTTCCAGTGCATTTTTGGTGCATTTAGGTGCATTCCAGTGCATTTTTGATGGGTTTTACCGCAATTCAGTACAGTTCAGTGCAGAAAAAATGCAGCATGTTCTACTTTTTTTTTCTGGAGCGCTCTAAAAACTGATTACACTGGTGTGAACTATGCCATTGAAAACCATATGATCTACTATCCATGCGTTTTTGATGCAGAAAAAAATGCACTGGACTGCATGTGGTGTGAACTGACCTTAATAGGAAATTCTTACCTGTCTACAATTGCTGCTTAAATTGACACTAAACTCTGGTTTAAAAAAAATTGTTTTAAAAATGTATTCTTAAAGTACCTTCTATTTCTCTTCCAAATATCCAAAATAATTTTTTTGTGCTGCTGTGATCTGACTTCTTGTTAGAGGGTGGCTATGTTTGTTTTCTATGATCCCGCTGTATGTAGGACTATGAGATTTGTAGTGTGCATAGAGGAGTGTGCATAACCTCAACTAACATGCACTACTTGTTCCAAATACAGTAAACAGAGGTGAAAGGTAAAAGTGATTAAGTTGAAGCCATCCTCGCTTTGGTCTTCCAATGGTGTTCAAGTAAAAATCCTGCTTTCTGTATTTCCCTTGCACATGATTGGGTTTGGGAGCTCACGAAGGACATTACTAGGAGGCTGAACACCCGCGATCGCTCCCCGCTGAGAGAGAACGATGGTTGGCTGTTGTAAACACAGCTGACCGTCCTTCTCCCTGAAATGATCACAGAGCTCATGTGATCCTTCTATATAGGATCACATGTCTCTGTGGTCATCTCAGAAGCCATGACCCCCCACAGTTAGGATCACTCCCCTAGGGTTACATTTAACCCCTTGCTCGCCTATACTGTTAACCCTGCCAGTGTCATTATTACAGTAACAGTGCATATGTGTTAGCACTGATTACTGTAGTAATGTCACTGGTCCACCCAAAAGTGTAAAAAATGTCAGTTAGGGGTCCGATCTGTCCGTCGCAATGTCGCAGTCCCGCAAAAAATTGCAGATCGCCATCATTACTAGCAAAAAAAAAAAGAAAACAATAAAAATAACATAAATCTTTCCCGTAGTTTGTAGACGCGATAACTTTTGCGCAAACCAATCAAAATACGCTTATTGCGATTTTTTTTACCAAAAATATGTAGTGGAAAACAAATTGGCCTAAAATGTTAAAAAATTTAGATTTTTTAATTTTTTTTGGGAATGTTATATAGCAGAAAGATATTGTTTTTTTTTTTGTTTTTTTTAATTGTCACTTTTTTTGTTTATAACGCAAAAAATAAAAATTGGGTACAGCGTCACACGACTGCGCAATTGTCAGTTAAACTAACACAATGCCGAATCGCAAAATAGAGCCAGGGGGGCAAATCCTTTCCAGTCTTAAAGTGGTTAATTAGGGGATGTGCATAGATTATTTTTGGAGAATTAAGATATTGTTTAGTGTCACTTTAAATATCAGTATCGTCACAACTATTATTATTATTGCTAATATAAAAAAAGAGGTATAAGAGTATGAGCACAGCAAACTGACATATAGGTTATATGTCATTTTTTCCAAAAAGTTTAAAGTGGGAGTAAACTCCCATGGATTATTTTTACTTATAGGTAAGCCTATGATAAGGCTCACCTATAGGTACTGTAAATATCTACTAAATGTGTACCGTTTGGAAGATGTTTAGGCCCCGTTCACATACAAGCGACGCTACTTCCCAGGGCGACCTCCGAGGTCGCGGTGCTTGTGTCGCTCCTATTAGAACGGGTCCGCAGCTTCCCTATGGAAGGCGACCTACGGCGACCTGTGAGGCGACCAGGTCGGTCGCCTCACAGGTCGCCTTAGTGTGAACGAGGACTTACTTGTGAATGAGTCGGTGATGTTACCCGTGCATGCGCTCTGAAAGAACTTCATACCCGTGCTGTTCCTTCAGAGCCCTGTGCCATGAACAGCAGCTCCCGTGCGCATGTGCGGGAATGACGTCATCACGGCTCGGGGCAATCCAAGGACCGGAATTCGCCAACCCAGAAGGAAGACTGGGGGATGATGGAAGCTCAATCAGCAATGATAGCGTGCTGCTGGAGGGCTTAGTTTTAAGATAAGTTCACATAATGTGCTCGTATGCGATGCACACTAGTACATTATAACATTACCTTGCAGGGCACATTTTAAAATCAGCATGGTTGTGTGGGGTTCCACCTGTGTCATTCATTCATTTACAGAGATATGTAAATAAATAAACTACAGGTTCAGTCTGCCACTACAGCAGCTGAGCTTGTAGTTTCAATGGGCTTGTAGTTTCAATAGTCCATTCACATTCTCTCTCTCCCTCTCAGATTTCAAACTGAAAGACCATACAGAGGTATGGGCAGAAATCTTGAGGAAGAGTGTGCAGGCGCCTGACATTGCACCTGCAATATACTAATCAGGTAAAAAACAAAAAAAACAAATACACATTTTTTATTTTACTTACAAAAATATGTGCATTTATTATTTTTTCTTAAAGGTAACCCTATCCTTTAAGAAGCAACCATTTATTATAAACATCTATTATTCACTTTTCCTTTGCTTCTCTGCTAATTGGAGCTTAAAGTATAAAGTGCAAATGTACATACAGTTTTATTTACATACAATATATACATAGTGATACGTAAATAAATAAAGATAAAAAATGATTTTATGCAAATAATCAAAATGTCCGCAAAACAGTCTCTAGTCAAGAAGAATTATCCCCAGAGTGACCCTCAAGACATCAAGTGAAGACATCCAAGGGAAAAGTGCTTCTTCATATAACCCAAAGTGCATCCACAGTGTGTCAGGTTTCACTACCACTATGCACTCACTAGAAATAAAGCCAGCCCGTCACACTCTGCAGTCTCACTGACTTTCCATTATGGTCTCCAGAGCCAATTCCTCTATGGTAATCCAAGGTAGCTGGATAGGCCTATCCTGTGGAAAGTTGCTCACCATATACTGTATATGTAAAGCGCTGCGTAAATTGACAGCACTATATGAGTATATAAATAATAAATAAGTACAAGAAAGGCAAGAAATACAAAGCCTATCCTGTGGAAAATTGCTAACCACATGGAGTCCCCAGAGGAAAAATATAGTATAGTGTAGTATTTTATTGTAAAACTTAAATTACAGGCAATATAAAAACCATGTGGAAAAAAACATTGTGGACAAACACAGAGCCGGCAGCGTGATGTCAGCATGTAGAGATCCTCCCTACGCGTTTAGTGAGCATGCACGTCATCAGGGGAGCCGCCCACGTGCATGCACACAAAATATGTGTCTCGGAGCAGCTGCCATTTTGGTATGTTCAGCCGCATTGTTTTTTCCATGTAGTTTTTATATTGCTCTTCATTTTAGTTTTACAATAAAATACTACACTATATTAATCCTCTGGGGCTTCCTGTGGTTAGCAATTTTCCACAGGATAACCCTTGTATTTCCTGCCTTTCTTGTATTTATTTATTATTTATATATCTATATAGTACTGTCAATTTACGCAGCGCTTTACATATATTGTACATTCACATCAGTCCCTACCCTCAATGAGCTTACAATCTATGTTCCCTAACTCATATATATATACATATACATGCTAGGGCCAATTAAGACAGGAGCCAATTTACCTGCCAGCTTTTTTTTTTTTTTGGAGTGTGGAAGGAAACCCACGCAAGTACAGGGAGAACATGCAAACTCAAGGCGGGCAGAGCCATGGTTGGGATTCTAACCAAAGACCCTAGTGCGGCTAGTCAGAAGTGCTAACCATTATAAAAATTGGGCCTTTATGTAGGTTAATACAGCCAAAAGTTCTGCAAATATATCTGCAGTAGACACCAGTTGTTGCTCTTGTATCTGGTTCCAGACTGTACCTCCAAAGCCATCCTGTCCTACCCCCAAAACTGCTTTTGAGGTTGTTCTATTTCAAGTATGTAGGCAGGGTGCCTACAGGTTATTCAGACGGTAGCTGACACAGTCTGGGAATGGGTTATTATTGTGCCTTGCATTTCTTGGGCTTTTTGGACACAGCCTATCCTCCCAGTGTTATAAAAAGGAGTAAGGCCGGAGTCCAGGACCTTATGCCAGTTCCTGTTCAACAGAAGATGAAATTGCTGCAGAGGAGGACTGTTGCATATTGCAGTCTGTCAAAGGCCCTGGGAGTCTGGAGTTTTTCTAGTCTTGGACAGCACTAAACATGGACTTCTACCTATTGAAGGTATGCCTGGGCAGCCTAGGGATAGATAGTTAGGGGAACGTTTTACTGCATTTGTAGATGTTAAAGTGCTTTAAAAATGTTTTTTTAAATAAAGTTGCATCAGCTTTTCTAAGCCTGGTCTGAAGGGTGCATGATGGTTCCTGGCGTATCAAAAGAACTAGGGTCAGTAAAGCACATTTGGGGTATGAAGTGGAGCCACTACTGCAAGGTTAATTCGACAGGACAAGTCGTAGGAGGAGTGCCAGAGCAAGCAGCTAGTCATGAAGCGCAGTACCTGGCGTAGGTGACGAGTCCTCTGGTAGCGAGGGGGGTCATTGACCTGACGGTCAGTCTCATGTAGCAACTGGTATCGAATCTGCATTGCGGAAACCCATAGTCTGGCAACATAGTCCAGAAGTGAAGGAGTTAACAAGAGCACGTATGGAGTCTGTGCTAGGTGTCCCTGGGAGTAAGGTGACAGAGGTATGCTGGACTGGCAGAGAGGGCACGGGTTTAGCGCTGTCCCTCTTAAATGCAACATACATCAGGCAACAGTGTGTAGTGACACAGGACAGCACTTTCAGAGGAATTCTGTACTTTATTACTGCACAAAGTGACACTGCTCATTTCTAAGTCGGGGAACTGCCTTAAAGTGGAACTTCACCCAAAAGAGGAAGTTTTGCTTGTATGCATCCTACCCCCCCCCCCTCCACTGCCACATTTGACACTTTTTTTTGGGGGGGGGGGGAGTGGATACCTAGTTTTGATAGGTACCTGCTCCTGCTTCCAATCAGATGCGCTGCGGCTATCTGTGATGGAAGTTTGGCCCCCCTCCTTCCCCTGCAGCCTTCTGGGACACATCACAGAGTGCAATGTGGCTCGCACATGCATAGTAGGAAACTGGCTGTGAAACCGCAAATGCTTCCCTGCCTGTTTACCTTATCTAGGAACCTGGTGCCTGCGCCTGAAGCTGACTGAAGAATCGGCTCAGGTGAGGACATCGTTGGATCCCTGGACAGGTAAGTGTCTTTATATTAAAAGTCAGCAGCTACAGTATTTGTAGCTGCTGACTTTAATTTTTTTGGGGAGAGTCTGGAGCTTCTCTTTAATGTTCATTTTTTACATGACCACAGTCCCCACCTGGTGCCGGGCATTGATGAGCGTGCGCATGGTGAAAGGTACCCCCACGTACCCCCAACATATATGGCCGCAATGTCCAAAAGTCTGAGTTTACCAGGTCATTTACAAAGTCTTAGGGCATACTCTTCAAAAGAACCTCTCACAATCCTTTATTAGACAAGAAACCTTAGGGATGTTAAAAAAGTCCATTCAAATTACTTACATAATAATACCACTGCAGCAAAACAGACTAGTACCAATGCTTGGAAGACTTTAGCTGTACATGGATCAAACTGGCTTGTTGGTAAATTTATGCTTGATCAGAGCATGTAGCCAATCAGCTGCATCGCTGATCACTGTATTCTGATGGTGGAGGAGGAATCCTCTATCCAGCTCAAATTTGTCGATGGGGGAATTGGTTAATTGTTTTTTTGTCTTAAAGTTTTACCAAGGATGGACTTGTGAATTATGGGAGATGTAGTTCTGGGAGGAGTAAGGACCATAGACTGTTTATGTGATTGGACTCTTCTCCCAGAGAGCAATGTGACTTGCGGAGCCTGCTGGGAGTGTCTTTATAAAGGGGGCGGGACAAACTCTTGCTCTCTTGCCTCGAGGACAGCGCGCTGTGAGGAGAGATAGAGCTGCTGCGGTGTGCAGAAGAGTAGGTCGGAGGCCTTGCGAGGGGCAACGGAGTCTGAGTGATCGGTGTGAGGAAGGATTTCGGCAGCGTGACCGAGTGGGCCCTGAGAGGCCGTGAGTGTCGCTAAGGAGAACGGGACACTGCTGGAGTGGACTGTGTAATGGAGTTCATCACATTGGGTGAGAGAAATCCAGTTTAAAGTATTTGCTGAGCTTCTATACTGAGTCAGGGCGGGACTGCAGAGCTGTGTTAGCAGAAGGCCATATTAATTCTAATGGTCACCACAGGACACTGTAGCTCTGCATAGTGCGTGGTGGATCAGAAGGCCTTGCCCTCCCTCCCAGTGCTAGATTGACTGCCAGCTGTGAAGTACCAGAACCCATTTTCTCCTTTTTCTGTTTGGATTACAATTACTGAATATTACCGTGGGGATTACAGTTAATTAATCACCTTTACTGTGGATATCAAATACTTTCTTTGGATTGGCTGAGGACACCCTTGCCGGTGAAGACTAGTGAGGCCTCACTCGTCCAGGAGACTCTTGCAATCTAGTGTAAAGGGGGCCCCCGATAGTATACAGAGTGCACACTGATAGTTAGCTTGGTGCAGACATATTAGAACTGCTAAGAAGTTATTAAGGATAGAGTTATTCTTCAAACAAATGCTGGTTTGTGGTCACTCTTGCATTACACTTGAGAAATAGTGTATTGACAGGATTACAAAGCATTTCATATTTCAGTATATATATCATATATCAATATATATATCAATATCAATATATATATATATATATATATATATATATATATATATATATATATATATATATATATATATGTTAGGATTGTTCTTGGATCCTGAGTGCTGAAGCCTATTCAGTTACAGTTTGGGGATTCAGGATCTACTTTGTCATTGATGTTCTTGCATTAATTGTTCTATTGGTACTGTTTGTGCATTTTTCTAAAACCCAAGCTAAAGATTAATAAACCTAATTCTTTATTGCTAGTTTGTGTGGTTTTCAATCATTTACAATGAAAGAACCTATAGTGTCAAGTGAGTTGGACAATGTTCAGGGCAACCGAAGTGAGGAGGAGGTATCTACACTTAACCACTCCCCAGGGGGCAGGGCTACATTTGGGGGCTCGTCCGGGATCCTTAGTGCCACTTCAGCCCTGAATGTCCTTCCCCAGGGACCAGTCATGGGAGAAGCAATGCATCTAGCTCTTGCCCGGTCCTGGGCCAGTTTGGACTGAAGTGTGGTCCTGGAAGTAACTGGGAACGAACATACAGAAACCGAAATTAGACTGTGGGTGCGAATCTTAGCCCCAGGACAAGCAGTCTATATCCTGGATGCTTGGGCTGATTATGGCTTAGATGTAGTGCAAGCACTAGTTGAATGGAGAGAAGATGTACCTGATGTGTTCCAGACGGAAGGAGGGATGCTGGATGAGAACGTTCTGGCTAAAGTGTTTTTTCCCTTGAAGAAAAAGGAGAGCCGAGAAGAGAAATCCCCCTCCCCGCCAAACAGCCCCCGTCAGGAGCCCAGCTCCATTAGTAAGGAAGGAAACAGAGCAGCCATACCCCCACCTCATTCTACGCTGATATGAGACTTTTGGTGGACAGTCTGGTCCTAAATGGAACAAGTGGGGCTGGGCAAAAATTACCGCAAGCGCCGCTTCTTTTCTGGACAGTCACCCACCCCTACAGGTGAAGAGGACTTTGAGAGCTGGATGAGCCAGGCCACTCAGGCTGTGGACGAGTGGAGTGTAGCTGAGTCAGTGAAGAGACAAAGGCTGAGTTAGAGTTTGTGGGGCCCTGCAGTTGAAGTGATCCAAAACCTGCGGATGGGAAATAAGAACTGCACGGCTGATGATTTGAAGGCTCTCTTTGATGTATTTGGGCGAGTGGAGAAGACCACTGACCTGTTATATAAATTTAACCACACTCATCAACAGAGAGGGGAGAAGTTGTTAGAATACATCTCCCAAGTTGATAGGATGCTTCACCAGATTCTCTTGAGGAAAGGCGTTGACCCTAAAGAGGCTGACCGGGTGCGACTGAACCGGGTACTACAAGGGGCTCGGCCCAACCATCCTATTGTCTTAAAGCTGCTACTGAAAGGAGTTAATGATACCCCTACCTACCCCAAACTTATGCGGGAGGTAAGAGAGGAAGAACAATGAAGGGAGAAGGGGTAGAGCGACCGCTCGGCTAGTGAGAGTGGAAAATAGCCTCTCAGAAGATGAGAGTGAAGCGGAGTTGGAATTGAACCTCCAGGAGGATGCTGCAGATAAGAAGAAATCCGAGGAAGGTTCACCCTCAGCTGATTTGATGCTCCAGGTAGCTCAAGCACAGACCCAGATGTGTCAGACCCTTATGCAAGTCATGGAAGCCCAAGGGAAAGTTCCTGAGATGTGGAAAACCTTTAAAGGATCTAATCTTTTCTCTCCCCAGGACCGAGGATGTTTCACTTGTGGAGAGAAGGGACACTTCAGGGCCCAATGTCCAAAACAGGGCCTTAGTCCTGAAAGTATGGAAGAACTGTTGAAGGCAATACAGAAGTTCTTCCTCAATAAGAAGGTGGAAAACTTCAGGGGAGCTCAGTGAAGGAGACAATTGAGTGTCCCTCAGAAAGCCTGAGCTCCAACAGTCATGATAATGATCGCGGTCACTGCGGGGCTGGGTTTGCTTCCCCGTCCTTCCCCAATGCCTCCATACCTTTGTGGGGACCACCTGAGTTTGGCAGAGAGACACAGGGGGTTGGTACCTCCACTCCAATTCAAAAGAGGATATTGAGAACTCCGAGAACCAAGTCCGTCAAGGTACAGACTATAGAACTCCCTGAAGGCTCTGAACCCCGGAGGGTGAGAGACCCCCCCACTAAGACTCGTCGGAAGTTGTTCCAGTCCACCAAAGAAACCATACCCAAGAAATTAGTGGGGCCGTTCCCTGTGGTGCCACTTCAAGTGAAAGGCATCTACACTAAGGCCTTACTGGACAAAGGTGCACAAGGGACTTTACTTTACAGAGATTTTTACAAGAAGCTTCTGAAGCATATTCCTCTATGCAAATTGGAAGAATTAGAAATCTGGGGTTTGAGGCCTGAAAATTCCCTTATGACGGATACATTCCGGTGAATATATCTTTGCAGCCCATAGTAGGGGAGAAGATGGAAGAGTTCGACACCCTAGCTGTGGTGTGCCCACGACCGCCAGGTGCCAAGCAGAATTAGTTGATCATTGGAACCAATACAGACCTGGTTCGACGAATGCTTACTCCCTTAGCAATCAAAGGTTCATTGGAAGAAGAGGTGCACCCTAGGCTGAGGCAAGCCTTTCAACAGGTGTTGCAGGAACAGAAGACCCCTGTTGAGGAAGTGGGGAAGCTTTGGAGATTGGACACCAGAGAACGGGTGTTGCAGCCTGGAGAGAGGACCTGCATGAAGGCTGTGGTGAAGCTGTCATGGGACCAGCCAGGCCCCTTTGTGATGGTGGAAGGGGATCTGCTGGAAAAAGACAGTGGGATTGAGCTGGTTCCGTAAGTGATCCCAACCAAGGTTCTTCAGAAGAATGGTGGGAAGATTCCTATAAGTGTCCGGAATGTCACGACTTAACCTGTTCGCCTGAAGCCTAGGATGGTGTTGGGGCATGTGAGTGCTGCCTCTCCATTGACTCTGTCAGAGTTGAAGGAAGAGAAAGACAAGACAAAGGGGTTCGAAGATACTTCTCCTAGCCTCCCGGCTGTCCCTTTCAAGTGGGGGGAGCGGGTGAAGACACAACTGTCCCGATGGGAGAAACTGTTTTCTAAGAACAATTATTATGTGGGTTGTGCTAAGAGTGCTCATCATCGAATCCGCCTCAGTGAAGACAGACCTTTTAGAGAAAGAGCTCGGAGGATACCACTGAGTGACCTGGAAGATCTCCGAGAACAACTAGCCGAGCTAAAGAAATCAGGTGTCATACTGAAGTCCCGCAGTCCTTATGCTTCACCCATAGTGGTGGTCCCCAAGAAGAATGGGACTATCAGGATGTGTATTGACTATCGCACCCTGAACCGCAGAACCATTCCTGATCAGTACACTACCCTGTCTGCGGCCAAATGGTTCAGTGTACTAGATTTGAAGAGCGGGTACTACCAAATACCAATGCACCCAGAGGAGAGAGAAAAGACTGCTTTCATCAGCCCGTTGGGGTTTTTTCGAGTTCAATCGCATGCAACAAGGACTGGCCGGAGCCCCAGCAACCTTTCAGTGACTTGTGGAGAATACTGTGGGGGGCATGCATCTAATTGAAGTCCTTGTATATCTAGACGCCATTATCGTCTTTGGAAAGACTTTGGAAGAGCATGAGGCCTGCTTGGAGAAGGCATTTCAAAGGCTTTATGAAGAGGGGTTGAAGTTATCTCTGGAGAAATGTCAGTTCTACCAGACGTCTGTTACCTATTTGGGTCATGTGGTGTCTGCAGCAGGGGTGTCCACTGACCCGGAGAAGTTGTAAGCTGTCACTACTTGGCCAAGGCCCACAACTGTGACTGAACTGAGATCCTTCTTAGGATTTTGCTCATATTACAGAAGGTTTGTGAAGAATTTTTCACAGATAGCCAAACCATTAAATGAGTTGCTACAGAAAGTGACTGAGGAAGAGGGCTTGTCACCCCAGAGGATTGAGTCGTCAAAGAAAGGTCCTAGCGGGTCCAAAGAATCTATTCAAGCTCAGTGGAATACCAAATGTGAACAGGCCTTCTGGAAGTTGAAGGAGAGTCTCACTAAAGCTCCTGACTTGGCCTATGCAGATCCGGTAAAGCCATATGAGCTACATGTGGATGCAAGAAGAGATGGTCTAGGGGGCGTGCTGTATCAGGAAGCTGAAGGGAGGCTGCGCCCAATTGCCCATATTAGTCGCAGTTTGTCCCCCATCAGAGAAGAATTACCCCATCCACAAACTGGAATTTCTGGCTCTCAAGTGGGCTGTGGTAGACAAGCTGAGAGACTATCTCTACGGAGCATACTTCATAGTCAAGACTGACAATAACCCATTGACTTACCTACTAACCACGGCCAAGTTGGATGCTACCGGTCATAGGTGGCTAGCTGCTCTCTCAGAATTTCAATTCAGTTTGAAGTATCGGCCTAAGAAAGGAAATTTAGATGCTGATGCATTGTCTAGACGCCCACATCCTGCTGATAGAAGAGACCGAGAATGGGTGCACCTCACCTCAGAAGGAGTGCAAGCCACCTGTCAGGGGATAGATTATCATCTGAAAGAAGCCATGGGAGCTGAGGCAGCAGGTGTTTCTCCTTCAGGGGTACCCAGATGCTACTGTGGTCTCTCCTATGGGCTCTCTTTGATGTATTGTCCTAAGATGTATCCCCTATGTACAAAGGGGTGATTTTTAAGCTGTGTTTGGTATAGTAAACTTATTTATATAAATTTTTTTATTGTGGTTCATACTGTACCATTAAAGTCCTAGGTGCCTCAATCCCATGTTTTTCTCTATACTCGTTATTATAGGACGTAGGTACAATCATCCTTTTTTGTGCATGTAGCACACTCAATACAAATACAGTAATGTAGAGACCAGTGTTGAGGTCATCATATCAGTGTCAATCTCTACTGTATTGGGGACATCCCACCATTGGACAAGATCTAAAGAAGTGGAGGACCCTGTGCAAAATATGACCATCCTAAAGACATCTGAAAAAGGTAAGGAGTAATAATCTTTAAACACTTTAATAAATAAAAGCCCAATGCAGCTACATGTTATATGTAAAAATATATTGGTCTACCAAGAACCCAAGCTTTTGGCTTTTATCTTCAGCTTGTAGAATAAATACGTCATCCATCAACATAACTCAGCTAGGCTGTGGATTACGGAATGGAATCATAATATGTCCATCAATCACTCAAACTGAGATTTTAGATTTGCTTTTACCAAACTCACAAAAGTTAAATATAGGCAGCAGAGGTTGGGGGCCTGAGGGTCATTATAATACTACAGAAACTAGATCATTTATCCTATACACAGAGCAGTACAAGATAATACAGCATACGGTGCAGCTACTTCTACGCTCATTTGTCACTAGTGTAGCTTTTCCCAGATTAGATCAAATAAAAGGTAAATTCTTATGTCTTCCTTGAACACACAGGCCTCTGCGAAGCTTCCCATTGTCTGAAACTAGACATGTTAATCGGTCAAAAACCCTCTCATAACACATGGCTTGTTGATCAGGAAAGCAATCTGTACCGGTTTACCATTTAAAATAAGTGAGCTTCCTGACCTCAAATTGGTTTAGTTTTATGCCCCATCATGAGCCACTTTTAAAGCATTTTTACTAAAGACAAATGTTTTTAGGGCAAAATGTAAAACATATCTATGGTGAAAATGTAAAATAATGTTCATTTCCACATTGTATATTTCAGTTATTTTATTTTTATTTTATTTTAATTATTTCTAGCCTACTCCTATTAATCTGAACAAGATCCCCACACATCTACTTCCTTGGATTCTGTGACATGTATTCACTATGCCCTGTGAGTAGGCACTACTATGTCACACATTTCACAGTGCTTGCCTTCTGAATTACAGAGGTGTTCAGAGGAGGCGCTTCAGGAGGTCAAGTCAGTAAGGGTATCACTGCTTCCAGGTAGCAAGGTGCCATGTGATATGTTGTCCTTAGAAATTGAAAGTAAACAAAAGAGGAGAAACCGCTAAGCATGCAGGAAACCCAGGCATTGTAGAAAGAGATGGGAGATTTTTCAGATAAGAGTATATTGGACGGTCAAACAAAAAAAATTGTTCATATTGTTACAATGCTGATGCTATGAAATGAAAGTGTATGTTGTGACCCTGGAACTCTTTAATCCAGTTTTATATTTGTATCGCCAACCGGGGACTGGTCTGGCTGTTTGGTCCCAGGTTTCATTCCCTGATAGGCACACAACAGCCAGGCACATGGTATTTCATAGGCACCCAAGTCAGAGAACAGGTTGCACATGTCTTTTTGTGTTTTTTAGGGTGCGGGTGAGCCTGGGGATACGCCAATAGGCTTTAACCTCCCTGGCGGTATGATTATGTCTGGAATTACATACCAAAAGCGGTACAATTCTTTTCATGGAAATTTGGCGTTATGTATTATAGGCCTACAATTCTTAGTAATTACTGACTTAAACCTGACCAAAACAAGACTCTAGTAGACATCCCAGATGTGATAAATTTGAAACACAAACGCATGAATTATAATCGAATCAATAATATTATTTTACTATTTAATATATAATATATGTAATAAAATTATATTATTGATTAGATTATAATTCATGCATTATATATTATATATAGATATGTGTGTGTGTGTGTGTGTATATATATATATATAGATATATATATATATATATATATATATATATACATATATATATGCACACACATATATATATATATATATATATATATATATATATATATATATAATATATAACGCATGAATTATAATTGAATCAATAATATAATTTTATATATATATATATATATATATATATATATATATATATATATATATGTGTGTGTGTGCATATTATATATATATATATATATATATATATATGCATATGCATATATATATATATATATATATATATATATGCATGCATATATATATGCATATATATATATATATATATATATATATATATATATATATATATATATACATATATATATATATATATATATATATATATATATATATATATATATATATATATATATATATATATATATATATATATATATATATATATATAGCATTGCTGCTGCAGGGAACGGAACTAGGAAGTGATCGTACCGACGGAGGGACGGAGGAGCGGCGGGCCTCTCAGCTGGCGGTCTCAGCAATGAGAGATCATCGCTGGATCGCCAGGATAAGGTAAGAGAAGCTCCGCTGCGCTCTCTGCAATCCACCCCGAGCGTGACTCGGGGTTACCGTTCCTGATATGAAAAATCAACCCCGAGTCACGCTCGGGATTACCGCTAAGGCGGTTAAAAACTTTCAGTGGAGGACATTAAAACTGAACAATTTTTCCAGGGTGAAGGCACCCCCATTAAAGCAAAGTTGAACTGGTACTAAAACAGAGACTCCTCAGCAGAAGTATAGTCCTAAGTGTACAAAGGAGAAGCTCTCCCAAAAGAGGTTGAAGAAAGTCTCTAAGTCCAAAAGGCTGATACTCACTGTTTCTTGAATACTGTGTAGCCACCTGCAGTATCAGTCAGTTTCTGTACTGGCTTTACCTGGATCCTTAGAGGAGCTCTCGCCAATCTTCAAGAGGCTAGGCCAGAGGTCCCCCAGCCAAAGCAAGAGCCCTGACCCCAAAAACGTTTCTTTCAGCTGCAGGAGAACACCCAGGGATGCCACAGGAATGCCATTGATGCAAACTGTGGTGAAAGATATAGCATCACTCGCACTGTGGATTGTTTTTTTGGAACTGCAAAGTTTCTGCTATGTGTGATAAAGGCGCACCAATGAATGTGAGTGAGCATTTACCATGTAAGTTTTTCCTTGTTGGCTGTATCTGGACTTAAGTGGAGACTGTAGGAGGTAAAGATTGAGGTGCTGATCTGGGACCCCCTTCCCTTAAGGGGGAAAAGTGCTATATGACCCATATTGTGAATAGGATCATGTTCATCTGGTGAGTGTTCTGTGGTAAAGGTGGCGGCAAGTGGGTGTTTGTTTGCACTGAAGAATACAAGAAAGTATTTATGAAGCATGAAATATCACATAATGTGATGAACATTTTATGGACACTTTTTGTTTGCTTTATTTTTTTACGTTTATTTTTACATGCATTGATCGTTGAGAGCACAGTTGTGTCAAATAGATGCACTATTGAGTGTTTAATATTTGGTATATAATCAGTTTTTTACTGTTAAACAATTGCTACTCTCCCTGACTACAGGGAGGATAAAAAAACTAAATTTAAACACTGATAGCCTACTGGGGAGCTACACATTCTTTAAAATCATTAAATGTATTATACACAGAGCTGGCATATAAAGCCACGTTTATCTTGATATTATTATCCTGTAAGCCACTGCACAGCAGAACTCAGACTGAGATATGGAGGGATAGCATTCTTAGCCAATCAGGGCTCTACTGATTTGTAGGCTACTTCAACCTAACACTAAACATTTCTGAACCACGCAAGGGAAATAAAGAGTGTCATATGCAGTTGGGGGGGGGGGGGGGGCTTGTTATGGCACTTTTATGAATTTGAGTAAAACAACAGAGGTACTACGTTAGGAGAAGGCATATATATGACCTCATGAACATGCTGCTCCTCCTTCATTGTCCAATCACAAGACTGAAGGAGGTGATTAAGAGGATGGAACTACAGCATTTATTTCTTCTTATTGACAACCATCAGATGGGTGGGTACCATTACCATTATCTCGGACAAACAGGGTGTTAAACTGTACACATAGATAGATGGTTGCAAAAGTAAAGAAGCATGGAGTTGGGATCCTGAAATGATAAAACTACAGTAGTTCCACATTATAATAAATAGTTTCATGAAAATCCTAGTATTAGGCAGACTTACAGCACAATGTCCATACGCAACAGCTTGTATCTGAAATACATCAAGACTTTACATTCTTTTCTAAGGCCAGCCATAAAAGTTTCTTTGTCCATTTCTGAACCATTAAAGGGCAATAAAGGTCTCATAAGAAGTTGGAGGTGCTTGTTATGGCACATCTATGGATAAGAGTAATACATGCGCAAACACATGACTGCCCATCAGTAACCAGTCTATAGCACCGTTTAAACTAAAGCTGTGGGAGAAAACAATGAATACATTTGCATGTCTTACCGTACTGGGCAATGGAAAGGCATATTCAGCACCCTCAATTGAGCAATGGGAATCAGATTCTCAGTGAAAATTAGGTTTTCAACACTAATTTTACATAGTGATGAACTGTCCTTTTGATTGGTGAAACTAAAAAAATTGCCTACTGCAATGAACTTGAAAGCCGCAAACAGACCAATGCTGATCTACCAACATGAACTGCTTTATCAAGGACAAAACACATCTTCATACCTTTTGTTCCTCTTACCTCACATGGAAGCAAACCCTTTACATAGCCCCAGTCAGTCAGAGAGATGATCAGGAGAAGGATATGTTATGCCTACTGGAGCGGGGGTTGCAAGAGGATACCCAAAGTGAACATTTAGTGATTTTGTACAGTTCTGGCCATTTATCCATGGGCACACATGGCCCTAAATGTTAGTGTTCAGCCCCATCCAGCCACTGCATTTTTCAGCCTCTCATAGACTTTTACAGGCTGCCATCAGCGTGGAAGGATGATGCACCTGTGCCTTCCAGTTGCACAAAAAGGTCGAAATCTGAGGCACAGGGTTAACAAGTGTACATGAGGCCTAAGGCAGATATCTACTCAGGAAACCAATAAAATATATCATTTAACCATGTATTTCAAAATTTGTCTGCAGTAAACTCAATTATGGTGATTTAATGTGGGTTACAGCATTCTGTAAGTCATTGCAGCTCACAGCCCTGCCTCAATAACGAAGCCTATTTTTTGAAATTATATGACATACGCTAGAGTCTTTAACCCTTGACCCAAAACAGGTAAGAATGTATGAATCACTAAGTGTTCTAATAACTATCATTTGTCTGAACAATCCAGCTGTAAATAATACATGTGGTGTGCAGGCCTCAAAACCACAGGCAACTCTGTTGCTCTGTCTATCAATAAACATCAACATCAAGTACAAACCAGAAAACATTGTACAGAATAAAGAGACGAAAACATGGACAGCTGGGAATAAGATGAGAAATGACAGAGCTGTAGGGACTTTTAAAGCCCGAAGTAGATCTTAGCCTGGAGTAGCTTTGGAGAGGGCACTACCATCTCTATTCCACTGAGCTATTTCTGGGCATGGACATTAGCGGGTCATGAAACAGACTTAAGAAGACCTTTGATGTGTTTGTGAAGGCACTTGAGCTCTTATTTTCTCTGTAAGTTAATATAATGCATTCATGTCATGTAACTTTCCAGTACATCTTGGCAGCATTTCAATTGATTATTACAATAAAACGTGACTGAAAAGCTAATCTACTGTTGACAACCTAATTAATATCACATTATTTTTGTTTGTCAGTTTTGGAATTGTTGATTTTCCAGAATATATAAAGGCCATTTTGGGCAGGTTATCATTTATTTGGTTCTATATGGCTGCTTTAGGCAGATTGACATTGACATTGTTCTCGTGTGAGCAATGGAAGGCTATCATGGCATATTCCTTTCCACTGTCCTTATGGCTCCAAAATGTAATGGACTACATATTAATTGGTTTCAATCAAGTATGTAAATTAAATACTGAAATACGGATGGAGAGCACTATTAGACAGTAACGTGCAAATTTTTGCAAAAAAAAACCTGTGATGGGAAAGTATATAAAATGGATGTTATGGATGAATTGCATCAACTGTTTATTGGCCAATTAACATTGTTGTGGTGCATTTACTGGCATTATGTCGTGCATTATCGTGTGTTGTTTTAAAGCAGCCTATTGAAAACAAGGGACTAATAAAGCACCTAAAACATGTACAAAATTGGCCAATTTTTTCATGGTACAATAAACTGTAAAGCACTACCATGCATTTCAATGAGTTGTGGGGCACTGCAACTCAGGAGTCTTGGGGTGTCATTCAAAATGAGTGGCACTGCAACACAAGTAAGGTGCATTGCTGCACATTGTGGTAATGCACTTGTTACCACAAGGCAAGGATTAAAATGGCCCTTCATAATTAGTTATAAAAGCTATGTGTGACAGTGCTGTGCCCTGGCACAATTTGAAAAGGGTTTTGTGTCACCCTTGCAGTTTGAAAGGCTCAGGGGTGCTTGTCTCATACAGAGGAAACTGGATTTTCAGTTTCATCAGAGGTTGGGAAAACACAGTTTGGGTCCTGGAGTCGGAATTTTTCATAGAGACTTGGGAGGGATGAAAACCCCGTACACACGTAGCGATCGTCTTTTGTCCAGGGCTGTCCTGTCGGTTGAAAAGAGCTAAAGACTGCCCACAAATTTTGTCGGCCAACAACAGCCGACTGCAGAAGTGATGTCATGTGATGGTTAACTTTCCGTGTGATTTTTCTTCTCTGAGCATGCCCAGTCTTGCTCATCTGCTGTTTGTCGGCCGAATTCTGTACTGACTGAGGAACAATCGGCCGTTCTGGTGTTGGCCAACAAAAATTTTAGAGCCTGCACACCCGATTCTGTTTGGCCGAAAATTCGCAGTCGGTTGTCGGAAGCATCATACTAACAAGCCGACAATCGGCCAATCGGTCAGTGGCCGAATATTTACGGCCGACAATCGCTACGTGTGTACGGGCCTGAAGTCTCCAATCCTTGGTCCAGCAAACTGATTGTGCAGGTGTGTACAGGGCTTTTATTAGAGATGTAACTATGGTACAAGACAGGCAAAGCCCTAAATATTGGGGTCAGAGCTGCAACACTGAGAGTGTGATGAACATTTTTTTTGTGGCAGAGAAATGCTGAAAACCCCCCCTAAGGGAAACCAATGTGGTCAACTGGAATTTTTGAGTTAACAAAAGTGGGTAAGAAAAGCAGAAAAAAGAAGATTTATGTGAGTGGCTGTCTCCCAAATGCTATAATGCTTGAATCTGGTTCTCACACTATGTGAATTAAATCTTACAGTAGATGCATGTCAGGTATATTTTAGAGGCATGTTTATAAAGGAAATGCGACATTTACAAGATATTCATTGCATGTGGATCTTTATGGTGGATGTGTTTTAAATTGCAGCTTCCTGCTGTCGCCCCTCACTTTTTGACGTGTTACCAGTGACTGATTTAGAGGCTGCTGTGGCCACCTGACATTTCCTTTTTTTTCGTGTTGCATGCTGCCACATCGCAGAACTGTGCAACACCAAAAAAAAAGAAAGAAAGCCACCACTGCTTCTCTGAAGCTGAAATTCAGAGCCATATGCAGTTTTCTTTCCCTGCGCCAGTCATATGACAGAGCTGAACGGAGAACTCCCCCTGAGGCCCTATTCACACCTCAGCATTTTGTAGCTTGAAGCTCCAAAACGCTGGAGGACAAAAAATCTATTATTCTCTATGGAGATGGTTCACATCTCCACTCCAAATTTGCCCGAAGCCAAATGCCTAAAGCTCAAACAAGTTCTGGAGCTTTTTTTGTCGCTCAAATCGGGCGGATTTGTGCGTTTGTGGCGCGTTTTTAATCTCATAGAAATAAATAGAAAAGCGCAATGTGCGTGTTTTTGCACGTTTCTGCGCGCGTTGTTGCATGTTTTTCTGCTCAGGTGAAATATATTTCCATAAAGGAAATTTCATAACAATACATAGCAAATGCGCAGATCTCCATTTTGTTTGTTTTGTTTTAGCAGCCATGGGAAGCAACATGGATGAGGCAGTATCTCTATTAGATCTGGAGAATTGTATTTGGATGGTTAAGCAGCACCCCTGCCTCTGTGATTCAAAAGATCCATCAAGTCCCGAGCGCACAAGAGGAGGGCATGGGAACAGATTGCCAGCCAAGTATTCCCAAACTGGGCAGACTTAAAAGGCACTGCAAAGGATGATAAAGGTAAGATAATCCCATGTAAACCCAACCACACCCACCCGAGTGAGATGCTATAACTTTTTATTTATTTAATTATCTATACATGTTAAATAAATATAACTTACTAGACCCACCCACCGTCCCTCTCCTCCTCTTTTGCCCTGCATGTAAGGTAAACCAGATTCCTATCACCAGAAAACCAGTACAAGCTTATGCTCATACTCCGTTGCATTGCTCACGTGCTCATACTTATGAGAAAAGGGGCAATAGATGTGCAATTCCAGTTCATCTTGGCCACATTTCTGCACAGAGAAATGTACTGAGTCGGTACTGCTGCCAGCAAAATACGTGTTCTGCTTTACAGAAACACAGGATCAAAGCCTTCCCTGCTAACAGAACAACAATCTGCCTTGTTTACATACACAGACTGCCATTCTGCTTGTGTCCCGAATGATCGGCGGGTCCCGGCAGACATTGAATCCGCTGGACCTGCTGATTGGCTCCCATTGTGTCCAATCACAGCGGGAGTGGGTTGCCAGCAGCGCGCCCCAGACTAGGTACGTGATCTGGCACAGAGCGGCCGCCCTGCCGCAGTAAATGCACGTGGGGCGGTCGCTAAGCGGATATAAATCAATGTAACATCCAATCAATGTTCTGCACAGGCAGCTACTCACATTCTTGTCCAAACATATTTTTTTATTTATTTACAGAAACAATATGATATTGTCTTGCAAAAATCATTTTAAAATGATTTTATATTCTAAGAAATCTATAGACAAAAATAACAAACTTAAAAAATGTGCTTTCTATAAATTACACATTTTATTTTAAAATTTGTCAAATTTGCAATGACACAAATTATAATTCTAGTACAAAGCATTTGGGAAGGTAAAAATTAAATACATTTTTATTTATTTTTTTACATTTTTTTAAAATGTCACATTAAAAAAATAAAGGAACAACGTGAATAATTATAAAATAGTTTAAATGTTAATGATTAAAAAAATGAAATAAAAAAATCAGCAGAAAATAAAAGATATGAAGAGAATGGAATGCAGGAGGTGGTTAGGGATAATCAGGGGTAAAAACAAATACATTTATTATTATTTATTTATTTATTGTATTTTTTTTTTTTTCTGGTACAGTCACTTTACCTGAGATCAAAAGCTTCTAAACAGTGTTGCAAACACTTTTCAGAAGATTTCTTACACAGCAGTGGCTGTAGCAGCTCCTGTTCTGTAGAGCAGCCACATTGCTTGTAACACGATCTGTGACTGGGGGAGAGTCTAGGTCACATGATTCTCTCCTCCATTCACAGATAGTGTTGAGAGACAGGAAGAAGACAGGCACCCCTACAGTGAAGATTTCTCTAGGATCCTGTTGCCTGCACAAAATGGGACATACTTCATCACAGGTAAGTGATGTGACTAAAGCTGTAGGGATTATTTGTTTAAACTTCAGCTTTAAAGTAATTTTTATGTGATTTTGATATTTTACATAGTTGCACTTAAATTTATTTCTATTGTATTAAAAATAGAATTTTGTAGATTAACCATTAAAGTGAGCTCTGTATTTGACTCCAGAACATGGAAGCAGCTATTGCTGACCTCCCTATAAAAACGCTGTTTGCCTTGCTACAATACCAATCTGATCTTAATTCATTCTAAGCCAATTACTTGAATAAGCATGCAGTATAGTTAGAGTGAAGTCACAACTTCTGATCTGCATGCATGGTTATGGCTGATGACTTACAAAAGACCGAATCCGTCAGATCGTTTCGTTACAATGTTTCTTTACTGAAGTTTTGAGAATTTATAAAAAGCCACAAATTGGCAAATGGGTTAGCAATAGGTTGACATGGGGGAGATTTATTAAAACTGGTCCACTCACAATCTGGTGCAGTTGTGCATAGTAACCAATCAGCTTCCAGGTTTTATTGGCAAAGCTTAGTTGAACAAGCTGAAGCTGATTGGTTACTATGTACAGCTGCATCAGATTCTGTGTGCACCAGTTTTAGTAAATATCCCCCATAGAAGGCACATAGATTATCTAAAAAATAAAGATACATCAAATAGTATGCTAAGAAGACGTGGAAGCACACATTTCAGATGGTAGTAATCTAACATGTTACAGGCTTAGTGACCTTGTCATAAAAAAGAGAAAACAAGGGAAGGGGGAGACATAAAAAGAACAAAAACATATACACTTTAAAAAAGCATAAAGGTCAACAGCCTTAAATTGTACATTAAGATTCGATTGTAGTGTGTTTCTAATAGTAGTGCATGTACTAATTTTGGTGCAGTGCAATTTCATTGCATTAAAAATGAATGGGCTGAAATTGCACCTCACTAAACCACATGTGAATTGCACAGGAACGTGTAGCTTGTTCGTGTGTGATGCCTAGTGTACACCGGCCCTACAGGGGTCACACCAAAATGAAGTGCGGGAAACGTGTGCGATTGTGGCCACCAGTACCATACAGTTTGGAGCAGTGCAGTCTGAAAAGTATTTTGCTTTCACTACTTTTTCTGTGTTTCACATTCTGCTGTCAAAGTGCATTTTGCAGCCCATTCAAATAAACGGGCTGTCAAAACCGCACCACAGAGGAAAGTAGCTGTAACCTAGGACTAGGAATGAGCTCAGTTACGTTGAGATCCTAGTCCAAATCCACCTGTGCAAGCCCACAAGGAAGTTATCACTATACTGGGCCAACCATATACAGCCAAGACATTCCCCGCCACTTATTTTTGTGTGGAATGCCCTGGTCGCAGATAATTTGACGAATACACTTGATATGTGGCTTCCTGCGCTCATCCCTACTTAGGACACATGGATAGAATCTATAAAACAGGTAACAAAGTACAAGTCAGTACTAGTTAGCCAAAGGCATGGCTGGGCAGTTGGGAGATTCTTTCACTGTGCGATCACTCTTCGTGATGACCCACAACTACTCGTCTATGTATAGTGATCATGCTATGATGATCCTGGCTGTGGTGGTTCCCAATCCACAGCAGTCATTCCAGTGAACATTCAGCATGTGGAACGCATGCTTCTGGATAATCGACGCATAACCTGTTGTGAAAGTGCAAAAGAGGTGACCCCCTCGGAGGTCAGCATTTCATCACTAATGAGGAAGTGAAGCAGCCTGTCCTAGGCTAGTTCAGGCGTATTGACAAATCTTTCTATGCCGAAATTTTCCAGGCATTAATTTAAAACGCTGGGATAAGTTTATACATGTAGCAGGAGAGTATGTTAAAATATAAATGCACTCCTTAAATTTTGTTCTTTAATTATATAAACTCAAAAGTCCTGGTTTGACTTAAACACGAGGGGCATTTTTTCTGTTTCCTTTATCTGCCAATCAAAGGGGTGATGTTTGATGGGCATATGATGTCAGTTAAAGCAACATTTCCTTGAATAAAATTTCTCCTATTGAACCCCTAATAACCTTGTGTGAACTCTAATTAACCCTAATTAACTCAATCTCCCCCCTCCCCCCTACTCTTTCCTTCACTCTGCTCCTTGACTATTATTTTGCATCTATTTTTCCTTCATTTTTCATTGTAAACCATTTATATTTTAGCTTTTATTTTATTCTTAATAATTTTGTTTGCTAATTTATTTTAGTGTCACATTGAAAAAATGTGCACATTTTTAAAAGGCCTTTGTATCATTTGTAATTATCTTGCATTGCTTTGTACTCAAAATGTAATTATAACGTCATTATAAATGGGACAAATTATAGAATAAAAGGTATACTTTTTAACTATAGTAAAATTCTTTTTTTAAATAACAGCGAAGTAGAAAAAAGTCTTAATAATTAGGTTTTTGACATTTTTATCTACATTTTTATCTACAGTAGATTACATAGAAAATAAAATAATTTTTGAGGATAATATCAAAAGAAAGCCACGTTTGTTCTGAAACAAAAATCAACTTATGTATTATTTTGTTTTCTTAAAGTGATTGTTTTTTTCTTTAAATAACAAACATGTTATACTTACCTCCTCTGTGCAGTTGGTTTTGCACAGAGCATCCTAGATCCTCCTCTTCTCGGGTCCCTCTTTGATGCTCCTAGCCCCTCCCTCCTGTTGAGTGCCCCCACAGCAAGCAGTTTGCTATGGGGGCACCTGAGCCGAGCGGCAGCTTCGTGTGTCCATTTAGACACGGAGCTGGCATTCGGCCCCACCCTCTCTCACTTCTGATTGGCTAACTGATTTTGAATGACTGCCGCGGGAGCCAATCGCACCACTGCTGTGTCTAAGCCAATCAGGAGGGAGAGTCCCGGACAGCCGAAGGAACTCATGGACATTGATGGATATAGATGGGGCCCATGTAAGTGTTAGGGGGCTGAGGGAGGCTGCTGCACACAAAAGGCTTTTTATACTAATGCATTGAATGCATTAGGATAAAAAAAAAACCTCTGGTTTTACAACTCTTAAAAGCCTACGTGCAAAAAAAAAAAAAAAGAAGAAAGAAAGAAATCACCACAAAGGACATAACCTGCAGTCCTTACAATGTATCTTCTGTTAGGTGAAATCCTCCTCCTTTCATGCCCCCCAAGCCCCGACTCCATAATTTTCTAGCGTCTAGGGGGTTAATAGGACTGTGAGAGCTGCCCAACTATGCCTGCCCTTGCCACCTAGCTCCTCCTTTCACAGAAGCCATACTACAGCTTTCATGAATAAAAATGTGATCTATGAATGGAGGACAGGCAGATGATTGAAAGGTCTGCCTCCTCCATTCATAGATTGAGGACACATTCTACTGGCTGTGGGTTGGCTTTTGTGCTTTTTATCTTGGCTGCATTTTAGCAAATGTAAAAGTTAATGGCTTTAAGCAATGATAAAATTATCAGTAAATAATAGGCCCTTAGTACAAATGTAAAAATTGCTCTGGTCCATAAAGAGTATACAGGTGCGAGAACTAAAGAAAGTAAAAGATGTTGTAAGGAAAGGATATGAAGAAATGACAAATTGCAAAAGGAGAAATTAGGATCAGTTTGTAAAATTGTACTTTAATTTTGATTGCTAGCATTTTGTGCAAATGAAAACCATTGCTGCCAGTTTTTTGTCCTAATGTTGGGGCTTTTTTTGTCTTTGGTTTTATTCTGTGGTTGATTTGAGGTCAGCTATTACTGTTTGCTGTTGCACTGTCTATAACTATAACTTTTTTTTTTTGCTACAAAGCTTCCTTTAAAAATGGGCTTTTGTTTTTATATTATTATGGGGTTTTCATTTACTGGTGGTATACTGCCCCATGGTGTTCATGGGGCCAAAAATTCATGTTAAACTACATTTTTTAAATGTATCCCTCAAGCCTGTGATATAAAGAATTTATACATTTTTAATGTCTTCTTCCCAGCTGCATGAAAAAAGGCCCATTCCCCCTGTATGGTATTTTTATTTACTGCATTTGTAAATTATCCTGCAATGAATGCTACGTGTGGGTTCTTCGAATTTCAAGAATAAATCATTGAATCCTCTGCAAATTTAACCTAGGTAGAATAATTACTGAGCAGGCTTTAACAGTCTGTGATACAATGATTAACTTACACCAACCTCTATTTCCTCCAAGGCGACCGAGATGAGCTTTAAATGCTAGCAAGATGGCACTCTTCCCCATCATGTCTACATCAAATTTCTTCTGCATACCTTCCTTCATGCTGGCGATGATGTGATATGGAGGCCACCTATGCTCATATCTGGTGGACATGTCCAGTTCTGCGACCATTTCGGTCAGATATCAAAACTCTAATCTCACAAATTTCTGGGTTCCCAACTCCTGACGATCCTTGGATTGTGCTCTTTCACAGCTCCCAAGACTCTCCTAAAATGTATAAATGTTTCATAATACCCCACCTATTGAACCCTGCTAAATCCCTAATCCCTGTACTTTGGAGAAAGACACAAATACCTTCTTTGAGATCCTGGTTACAAGCAGTTGATCATACTTACACCATGGAAGACCTTACTTTAGAACTCCATAACACTCAATCATCTTTCACTAAGATGTGGGAATGTTGACTGGCCTTCAGGTCCACTCCACGCTACGCAGATATCATGTATTCTAGTTAGAGTTAATCCTGCTTGAATGATCATGTCCCTATTTTGGTTATTTTTTCTTTTCACTTTCCACTAAAAAGCATGTTATTAAGCTGTAAACAGTACTAAAATCCCTGGCAAAAAGTATAGAATCGCCATTTTTAAAAAATGTTAATTCAATTGTTTATTTGTGTAGAAAAAAAACGTATCACAAACATGCCTCAAATCTATTTTTATTTAACATTGCAACCTTTTGGCTTTAAGAAACACTTAAAAAAATTTAAAAAAAATAATAAAACTGAAGTTAGTTGCAACTGTTTTTGCAGATCAAGCAGAAGAAAAAAATATGGAATCACTCAATTCTGAGGAAAATATTATGGAATCACCATGTACTTTGTAGTTCTAAAAAAAAACATCTGCATCAGAATACATCTGCTAACTAGTCTGCAGTTAAAAAAAGAGTGCTTGCACACCTTGGTGAACTGTTGCACCAACCGCATTGACATTAATCATAGCTCCAACACTAGAGATGTCAGTTGAAACAAAATGGGGGATTATAAAACTTCTCCAAGAAGGTAAATCTTAACAGAATGTTGCAAAAGATGTTGGCTGTTCCCAGTCAGCTTTATCTAAAATCTGGACCAAGTACAAATCGAATGGAATGGTTGTTAAAGGGAATAATACTAGTAGACCAGGGAAGACATCAAAGCGTCAAGATATAAAACCTAAAGCAATATGCCTTGAAAACAAAAAATGCACAACAAAACAAATGAAGAACAAATGGTCAAAAACTGAAGTCAATGTCTCTGACCAAACTGTAAGACATTGCCTAAAGGAAATGGGATTTACATACAGAAAAGCCAAACGAAAACCATCATTAACACCTAAACAGAAAAAAACAAGGTTACAGTGGGCAAAAGAAAAGCAATTATGGACTGTGGATAACTGGATGAATGTGATATTCAGGAATGAATCACTAATCTGCATTGGCCAGGTTGATGATTCTGGAACTTTTGTTTGGTGCCGTTCCAATGAAATGTATGAAGTTGTCTGAAGAAAACATGCAAATTTTCACAATCACTGATGATATGGGGTTGCATGTCAGGTAAAGGTACATTGGAGATGACAGTCATTTAATCTTCAATAAATGCACAAGTTTATATTGGGATTTTGGACACTTTTCTTATTCCATCAATTAAAAGGATGTTTGATGATGATGACATCATTTTTCAGGATGATAATGTATCTTGCCATAGGGCAAAAGCCGTGAAAACTTTCCTTCAAGAAAGACATATAATGTCAATTGAAAAGCTGATGGAAATTAAAAAAATGGTTCTTGACAAGGCTCCAACCTGCTAAGCTGATCTGGCAACTGCAATAAGAGAAAGTTGGAGCCAGATTGTTGAAGAATACTGTTTGTCAATAGTTAAATCCGTGCCTCAGAGAATTCAAGCTGTTATAAAAGCCAGAGATGGTGCAACAAGGTACAAGTGGTCTACTTTGGGGTTGTAGAATGAGCTAAAGACAGTTGGTCTACCGTGGCACCTCCCCCTATTTCCTCTTTCTTATGCTATCTTTACTTTGCTCTGTCTCCCCTCCCCTCTTTCTCTAATCTCTTCTACACCCTGGAAAAACTACCTGAGATGTTTGTATATGCATAATCACTATGTAAACTCCATAAGTGGTTATAAATTTTTGTTACTCCATTTTTCTCTGTAACACTTTACTATTATACCTCATGTCAATAAAAACTTAATAAACAATGATTAAATTCACAAAGCCTGACTAATTAATATGGATCTTTCCCTAGTGGTATGAATGGTATATATTTAGCACAACCTTCCAGAGTGTTTTCTTTTACCGTGGCCTTCTACCTATAGTGTTCTGAGCTTTCTTTACTGATGTCTTCTCCCCATAGGGGTTATGTGTTAGATAAGTCTCTCTTTCTAGAAGGCTGCTACAAATTGCTATCCTACTAATGGATAATGAGTGTTTTAGCTTTAAAGAAGCACCCACGGTTGTCTCTCACTTGAGAGAAGTAGGCCTTATTTACCCTTGTGTGGCTCTGCGAGACACATTTTGCGTGGGCAAGGCAGCCCATTCCTTTTAATGAGCTGCCATGCCTCCTGAGACCCAGGGAAAAGGTGAAGCAGGGCCATTTTTGAAGTCGAAACCTGCATGGAAACTGCAAGTGCAGTGTGGTTCCCAGTGCAGGAAACATCTGCTGCCATTTCTATGTGCGAGCAGGAGCCATTAGGATTACTGGCACCCACACAAATCTCCTGCATTTTTCTGTGCAGGTGGTTGCAACTGCAGAAATGAATGCGGACCCGCATCAGGGACCGCCCGCATGAGTGTGAACCAAGCCTTAACGAGTGACTGGATGAGGGAGAATTTAAACGTTTTCAGCTGTTCTGATTTAGTTAAAATGCTGCTATTGGATCACTTCAACTATTGTCAGCCTGTGTTTTGGGACAGAATGTGATTTGGGGCATCCCAATTGTTCCTCACTATTTTTCCCTTATTCTGCAGATTGCAAATAAGTTGCTGTTTATGTTATTTCTACAAAGTAACTGGCACCCAAGTTATTTCCTAACAACCCTTGGGACACTGGTGATAATGCAGCTGGTTGATCCAAAGTTTAGTATTATGGCTATGTTTTCAGCACAGACTAACCCCCCACCAGCTTCTAACTGCTGCCTTTTAAGTGTAAGGATGGCCATAGATGGATCAGTTTTCACCATCAGCCAAAGTCCTGATGGAAAAAAATGAATGGATTCCCCCTTCCACACAAGCGAGGTGGCTGGAGGAATCCTTTCCACTGAGCAATTGTATTCTGATAGCAGGGACTCTTCTGTTGTCAGAATACACTGATCAGCACGGCAGCCAATTGACTGCAGGCGCTGATCAAATAAATATTTTCCAACATTCCTGTTCAAGATTAGCTGATCCTTAGACTTCCCTCGAGAGGGAATAGCCGATAATGGATCACAATTCAACCAGTCCCTGCTGAATTGACTAAATTTCAATTAATCTATGGCCAGCTTTAGAGAGTGTTTTTACCTATTAACCCTCATCGGATTACCTACGTCCATCGTGATTATGCGCATGATGTGACTTAGCCTGTCTGGGTTTTTTTTTTTTTTTTTTTTTATTATTTTACTATATGTCATACATTTTAAATTGTATCTAAACTAAAAGACTAAACTGTTATACAGTGCCTTGAAAAAGCATCCATACTCCTTGAAATTTTACACATTTTGTCATGTTACAACCAAAAACGTAAATGTATTTTTTTGGGGTTTTATGTGATTATTGTGACTCCAACTGTTGTAATAGTGACTTATTCCTTGCTGAGACCTATGCCTGGCCTGTATAAGCAGATATAATCAACGCGGACAGTCGTTATCAGATAGCTGAACTTACCAAAACACGTCTATTTCATCCATGAAATATTTGTTGGCTACAGCAGTTACAGCAGACAACAAGATGTGGCAGATGATTGAAAGACAGTATTTTGCAGGTCAAAACAAGGGATGGCCTTGCGGTTCACCCGGCGGTTGGTTCGCGACAACCTTTGCTCGTTCGCAGCCCGCCGATTTTGCGAACACATGGC